>NC_056524.1:165757617-165766509 GCF_019175285.1 Sceloporus undulatus
CTTTGCTATCCTACTTGGGAAGGAAATTACAGTGACAGATCCACATCCACCTGACTTTTAAAAAGAAAAGAAACAGAGCATTCAGTCAGATTGTTGGCTATGCCTTGCTATGGAGATTAATTGCCAAATTGTATCTTCACTCAATGTGCAGGGGTAACAATACAGATATACTGCATGTTACACTACAGAAGAGTATTCATACTGCCTTTCTCTTTCAGGACTCAAGTAAGCCAGCAGCAGGAAGAAAGGCAAGTCTCCCTTCCATGTCATTTAGTAGTGAGGAAGATTTATGATTTATAGAAATTAACTGTTAAATTGCCTGACCTAAGCTTGATCAGATAGACGTGGAAACCATTTCCAAGCACTTTTAAATAAAGATTAACCCTACTCGCACTAGGCTTTAGTTAAGGAACAGTTCACTCACTCACATACTCACGGTATGATTGCTGCAGCAAACAAGGATTCGGTATTGTTTTCATCTAATACAGAAGTGAGTTTCTTCCCGGTAGCTTTTCCAATTGAGGTTTTCAGCTTCTTAGCGAGCTTCTTGGGAGTGTTTGTTATAACAGAAGATTCTTCAGTACAACAGCAGCTGTAAACTTCAACCTTGAGCTGGAAGTCTGGCCCAGCTTCCTCACTAGAAAAAAAAAAGTTCCACAACATTAGGAATAGTACAAGTGATAACGTAATGTAAATTTTAAATTAAAAAATAAATAACAATTATTTAAGTTATGTACAGTATTTACAATTTGCTCTTCAGTGCAAAATACTAAATGCAATTTAAAACAATACAAATACAACCCTCCCCATAAAACATTAAAGCAGATGAACAATGGACACAAAATAAACATAAAACAGTACTAATTCCAGGTTTGGAACATCCTATTGAGACAAATATGAAATTATTTGCTTTGAGCGAAATAGACATACACATTGGCTCTAGGTAAACTTCACCAAGGAAGGCATTCCAAACATGAGGCACTATAGCACCCCACCACCACCACACAAAAGCCCTCTCTCCCATCACCAACAGCCTAATCGCTGATTGATGTGAAAGTAGCCTTCTGACCATGAATGGCAGGCTCAGGAAGACTCACATAGTGGTCTTGTCTGCATGGGCAAAAAGGCCTGTCTCGCCTCACCCCAGTTCTGGTGCTATACTATTTGGACAATGCAGGTCACAAATCTTGGTTCTGCTATGAGCAGTCCAGATTGGGGGGGGGGGGGGGGATGACGAAGAAGATGGAAAAATTACATCGGGTGACAAGGTCCCTCAGGGACTACAATACTGTTTAATTTTAACTCAGCAGTAGTGCCTTGAGTGGTGCTGTTGGCTGATAGCCCCACATCTTCTTTCTTTAATGCCCCTTATTTATGGTGTGCCAGTCCCCACCTCTGCTTTTTTGACACCTTTTCAACAACATGCTCTTTCTTTCTAAACTATAACCAGAATCCATTAATTCAATACATGGTTGAAAGAGCAGACCACACACCAAAATATGTGTTCTGGGTATGATCTAGAATGGTCAAAAGACAGTTGTTGGAAAGAGAGTAATCAGACAGCAGGGGAGGCCTGTATAACGTCTTTGACAAAACAACTTGATACCTGGGGATGTCTTCTATCTAATCTTGATGTTACAATACCATTAAAATCTCCTCCAATAATAATATCTTCCTTATCTGAAACTATATATACTCATGTCGACTTATAGTTGAGTATATACAATAGATAGCTTTCTAATATATTTTGTTTGACCAGCTGTTGAGTCTGAATGCATAATAAATTGTTATAATAGTAATAAATAACTTGTATTCTTTATTTATCCGCTGTGAGGTCTCCCTCTTTTTGTAAGAACAATTAAGGCCTCTAACATTTGGTGAGATTATTTTTAAAGGCCCATCTTTAGTATTTAAAATCCAGCACCTAAATCAGGTAATAAATGCTCTATTTTATATAGCTGGGAAGGACTGCATAGGATTTAGATTGTAATTAAGTGTCTAGCTTCAGCCGTTGTACGAACTGAGACCCATTTACCCCTAATAAGAATATTCCATTTCAAAGGAATGCCCATATATGGACGACCAGATGAGAGCTCGGGCTGTCCCCCCACAGTTGATACATCTGGATAGGGAGGGGAACCCAACAGTTGGATACAGAATGGGGAGAAGAAAATGTACAGGTTCAAGAAGAATTCAAGAAAGATGGATGGGAGAGAAAGGAGGACCCAGGAGCAACCTATCAGCAGGAGGGAGGCCAGGGGAAAAAGAACTTAAGAGAGAGGGTGAAGCGGTCGGAGGAGAGTAGAGCGGAAGAGAAGGGTCTGGTGAGTTTGGCACAGATAGGGAAAAGTGGAAGGTGTCAGGACTGGAGAAGCCAATTCCCAATAACCGACAGGTTTATTCTGGATATTGAGACTGAAAGTTCCCCATCTCGGTTCACTATTAGAACTAAAAAAAATCCCCGTCAGACCATCAGAAATACCTTCCAATCCTCCAACCCCCCCCCCTTCCAACCTCAATCAGTTTCTTTTGATCCAGATCAAAGGGCCCTTCAAGTTTCCCTCTCTCCCCTCCTGTGTTATTTTTAAATCTCCCTTCAGGAAAAGTCATCCACGTTTCACAGCTCCAATCTATGGCAGGAAGGTTGGGGTCATAAACGACAACTCCTTTCCACCACTAGCCATCTGTTTCCCAGGTTTGGATTTAGCATAATCAATGTCCTCTTCTCAATAGCCCACACACTATACAGCATTATTTTACCACATCACCATGCCCTAATATCAGCATTCCTGAATAACATCATATCATGACAGAACCATACATATGGATTCTGACAGGAGCCCCATCCTGCGAGAGAAGGCTGGCCAGCGTCTCTACAGCGGGGGAGAGGGAGACCTCACCGCAGAAGTTTGGGTCAGGAACAACAGAGGGAGCCATGGGCGAATTACCACACCAGGCCAGTGACACCCCACAGGGAATAGTTCCCCCTTGGAGTCAGAGAGAGAAGGAGGAAGAGTGTGTTTGGTGGGACACGCATGGACATTGCTGGGGACCAGGAAGATTAGGAGCATGGAAAAAAGCTGAATAGAAGTCAGAGTAAACGGTGGTGATGCCTCTAGAGACCTCCTTGGAACCAGAGCTGAGCTGCAGATGGAACTGGAGGTTTAAGAACCAGCGCGAAGGGAGAGAGGGACATTGGAGTTCGTACGGGAGGGAAAGGAGTTTGGTTGGTGGAGGATACTTGTTGTGTTGAATAAAGTTATTGTTAAGTTTGAAGCAGCAAACAGTGTCTCAGCAGTTTCTTTGCTTGGGAGTCTGGGAAGAAAGCCCTGCGCCAAACTGTGGGGGCTATGGGCCCCACGTCATATCTTACTCCATTAGCTCTTATGTTGTCTGTAAAAAATACCCCAAATTCCTTTTTACTAAAGTATCCAGGTGAATGTATTTTTATTTATTCATGTATTCTGTAACGTCACCTCTTTATCTCACAGAGTTAAGATATTAAAATATCTCAGGGTTTGCCAAGCCTCTTAACATATTGCTCCTACCATTATGACTGTCAGTGTGTAGGTGTCTTAAGTTCAGATACTAAAGGATTGTCCACACAGGCAAAATGGCCTGGCTTCCCACCCAGTCTCACATCATCTAGTTTAGACAGCTCAGGACTAAATGCCCGGGACATTATCAGGCGCAAGGCTGGCTGTTTAGGCACTGATCTGTAGGATCCAGCCCACCCTGGGATAAACAGCCTTTACCTGGGATAAAAAAAGACCTGGTTTTGCATAGTTTTCTTGAAACCAGGTTGTTTATACCCCCGCTGGTGCTACTTACCTTAAAGGTTGATGATCCATCAAAGAACCTCCCAGTTGCTGCATCTGATGCAGAAACTGGGCATCTGGCCACATAGGTGTAGGCACACTATTTCTTCGTCAGGCTTGGCAACTGGGGGGTGGGGGGCTTCTTGGACAGATCATGAGCCATTAAGGTATGGAGCAGCACTCCGGTCCAAGATCTCTGGGGCAGCATGGGGATGGGTGTGTGAACAGGAACCCATCCCTGTGCTGACCCAGAGACCAAACCATTGAGAAATGCAGCCAGGAAAGCATGGGCTGGCCTGTGTTTCCTGGCCCGTTTGCTCTGAATCTTAGCCAGAGTTCCTGGTAAGAGTTTTCGTAGTTCTTCATTTTCAACTTTTAGAATGACTTCAATTTTAATTATATTAAGCTTAAATTGGCATTCTTAATATTTAAATCTTTACTTGTTTCTCTACATTTCTAAAAAAAAAAAAATACCCTGCTGCTGCGTATGTTCTTCTTCTCTTTTAATTTCCCCTATAATTTGCTCCACTTTAAACTCTATGTTTAAATGCATTTGAACACGCATCTATTTTTGTTGTTGTTGTTGTTGTGTGCCTTCAGGTTGTTTCCAACTTATGGTGACCCTAAGGGGAACCTATGATGGGGTTATTGTGGCAAGACTGATTCAGAAGAAATTTGCCATTGCCTTATCCTGAGACTGAGAGCAGGTGACATGCCCAACATCACCCAATGCGTTTCATGGCCAAGCTGGGAATCGAATACTGGTCTGCAGTCACAGTCCAACTCAAACCAATACACCACACTGGCTCTTTTAATGTACACAAATATAAACTAGCCCCGGCACATTGGTGGGCTAGCGGTCCACAGTTTTTCCAGCCTGTGGATTGCCACACACCCTATTATTCAATGATGGCACATGAACACAAATGCGCTGACATGGATGCACATAGGTCACCACGCACTGAATAATATGGGGTGCAACTGTCTGCATTGTCTTTGCCAACTGTAAGGGGGCAGAACTGAATCCCTGAGAATGGGAAGAGTCCACTCTATGCTGGTTTATGTGTGCCTCCCAACACAAATGAGAGGCTATTAGTGTAAACAAAGCAGGAAAGGAAAAAGGAAAAAAGCCAAGCAGCAAGTCCATATTATGTAAGTTCCTCAGAGTGAAACTCGAGCAAAAGGATATGCAATCTCTTAAGTTCTACACGTTCTCTGAAATTCTCTTCTGGTTGCGGACAGATTTCCAGCCTTCCTTTTCCTCAATCTGCCAGCAATGCACAGAATGACTCTCTTGTGTTCCATTATTCTCTTATGTTCCAATTAGTATTCAAAATTTAACCTTTGTAAGCCTCTGATTTGACAAGCGTATAATACTCTCATTTTCCTATTTCGTCTTCCATGTAATAAAAGGGAAGGGCTGTCTCAAATGTTAACATTAAAAAAAAGAAAAAGTTGCTATATGGTGAAACTTTGCAAACCTGTACTGATATAGAAATACTTACAATACTGTTAAACCTTCAAAACATATGTCTGTGATTGTTTTATCCACAATAAGCAGCTCTGTGTCAAAAACCTGAGCTCCAATTTTGAGTAAACAAAAAACTGAGTAACGTTGTGTTCCTGCAAAAAAGGAGAAGATTTTAAAACTAACAGTATATTACAGAATATGTAATCAGTTTAACAGACAAAACCACACTACTGCACAAAGCCCCCCCCAAACATGTGCTATAAAGTCTGTGCAGCTCTCTGTGTACTGAATGGTGGCCAAGAGAATGGAACTAGATATATAGACACAGCATGAATAGCAGAAAATTGGGTCATGCTGTGCCATAATATCAGGGCTGGACAATTTCAGAAGTCCCAAGGGGCATTTCTGTCCTTCTTTAGACCTTAGTTGGTCATATTTCCCTAGGTAAAAAAATCACGGGGATGTAAATGTGGCCAACTGTGCCCCCAGAAGCCATTTGTTGACCACACTTGGATTTTGGGGGACCTTCCTGATATCTCAAATAGCCTTTGAAAAAACCAGGAACTACTACTGGTTGACTATACCTTATCCAAAATGCTTGGGACAAGAAGTGTCTCAGATTTTTGGAATTTTTCAGCTTTTGAAATACAGGTATTCCTATATTTTGCATACAGCAGGTCTGGAGAGTGCCCCACAGCTGTCACACCCACCTTTTGAGGTCAATTTTTTGACTAAAATTTGTTGAGTTATATATGAATATATACAGTACTTGTGTATATATAGTATGACCCCCCAGTAACTGTAGTTTCACTTAGCTGCATCCAAAAAATATGTTCTGTACAGGCATTTTCTAGGTCCTCCAATGTGATTCTATGGTAGATTTCTGCCTGAAGTCATGCATTTTAATAAGGTATCCCTGGTTTCACATTCCCATGGTAATCCCAGGAACATATCTCTTGCAAGTAGAGAGGGGGGGTCATACTGTACTGTACAGTGTGTGTGTGTGTGTTTAAAGGTTGCAAGCACTTTTTCAATGCTAATACAATATAACCCAGTTTCAGATGAAAACCTGTTTGTGTCTACATTACGTTTGCATCTTCAAAATTCCTGAAAGTAATTTTGTTGTGATAGGGCTACATTTTTTTAAACAAAGAAAATCATTACAAATACCTTAACTATACACTGTATTAGGAATGCACAATGAAGGATTAGAGTATTTTGTCATGCTGAGCTTCTCTGACCTTATAGAAATTCAAAGTGAAATCAATGGGGGGAGACATCTAGAAAAGACTCTAGGTTAATCTCCATGGCACGACAAACTGCATGCATATGTGAAGACAAGCCAATAATCCATCCAGCAAGAGACAAACTTTCATTTCAATCCATTTCAGTATTTCAACTGGCCGGAGTCCTTTCTGTATATTCCTCTGCTGTTTCAAGTTGCTTACAGCCCAGTATGTGGAAAGGATCATTCACTTCCATCACACTACACTTTTTCAAGCAGTACATGTTAAGAATTATACATTTCCAGTCAGCCTAGTTCAAAGAACTGCAATAATAATTACAATGGTAAATATTAGATATACTGTGAAGTAACAAGCGAGAAGTAATTCTGCACATTGCTCTCTCTTGAACTACTAATGATGGGAGATGGAACTCTCATTTAGCTTTTCATAACTGTATTTAAAACAAACATACATACTGTCTTTGCTGCTGAAGTGATCAGAGCCTTTCCACATCAATGGGATTCGGAGATCTAAAGTCAACAGGAAAAATTAAGTTTGGAGATGTCATGCTGTGGTCTCAAAACAGTCCAAAAATTCAGAATTGCTTTTCTTTTCATCCTTATCTAGAACAAAATCAGGCACGCTCTACAACTACAACCAGCCCTATCAATCAGCATCACAGAAGTCCTTTGGGCAGCATTTTGCAATAAAGTCAAGTGAAAAGTCACATTTGGTAAAGAGAGATTTACAATCTTTACATCAAAGGAACACTTTTAAAATGTGAGGTTTGGTGTATTTGTGTTGAAGTCCATTATATAGTCAAGATAACGGTCCTGTTTTAGACCGGCAAACTTCCCTGTTCAGAGAGAAAGAGTGCAGCTCAATAATGGCTATTTTGTATGCATCACATCACAGGTTTTGTTAAATGAACAAACGTTTCAACACTGAGAGTTGTTTATCTTCGGGAAAAAGGCAAAAAAGGAAAGACTCAGCAAACATTTATAAAATAAAGCATGGTGTGGTAAATGTGCATGGGAAAAGGTTTTTTCCTCCACCCTTTATCACACAAGGCATTAGCTACCAAAAGAATAGCAGTGAATGGCCAGAAAGAAATTTAAGGCACACAACAACAACAACTACCTAACAGAATGCCAGCTAGAATGTTATTCTATTTTCAAAAAGAATAATGGTTCATCAAGTTTTCATAAGGAAATCACTGGCTATACCTACCAATCAAATCATTTAAACACACGCAGGCAGAAAGTTTTGTAATCCAGGTTCACAAATTAGTAAATTAGTACTTTTTATTATTATTATTATTCATATAGCACCATCCATGAGCATGCTGGTTATCTCCTACAGGATTCATTATTACCTAAATCTCTGAGATACTGATTTTCCTCCAACTCAACTAATATTTCTTTTAATGATTCTCTCTTTTAGTGCTTCCTCTGCTGTATCTTTCTTTACTGCAGTGGTATTCAAAGTAGTGATCCATGGACCAGTGCCAGTCTGCAAGCTGCTGGCTGTGGTCTGTGGCAAGTTTCCGGGAAAGAAACAGTTGTAGGTGATGGGCACAAATATGTAACCAGGCTCTGGCACATGGGGGGGGGGGGGAGCCTCACCAGTCCACATCAGATAGTTTAAGAAGCACTGCTCTATTGGTTTCTTCTGAGGACATGTTCATAGTCCTCTTGTCTTTCTCTCTCTGGTTTGGATGATAAAGGCTTGAATATCAGTTAGCTATGCCCAGCTAGTTTACAAAGACATAAAGATGGAAAATGCATTTCAGTGAACAGACACTTTATATTGCCATTTCAGCAATATTTCTAGCATTCTCGCATATGCATTTCAACCATAAGGTTTCAGAAAATAAGCATACCTGATATGGCAATCTTTCCTCTACAGGCTTTACGTTCTTTCGCTGCAAAATCCAAACATCTAACAGAAGAAACAAAAAAAAATATTATTAGATAAAGTATAGAATTTATAGCTACCTTCCCATTTTTTCAAGATACAGTTGTCTGAGGTCAAATTAATGTGTATTCAATTATGCTTTATAAACATACACACAAAATCTAACTCTACCTGAGTCATTAAACTTAAGCTACTCAGGGACTAAAAATGCCAGATACTTTTAGCATTTTGTATAAACGCTGCTGGTGCATTTATAACATTATAGCTATGAAATTATAAGAAATTAGTAGATGCGTTCTACTAGATTTTCTATGGCAGTTGTGGGGAGGCAGAAATCAATATTAAAAAAGCAAAGGAGCCATTTATATTCTTGCATAACTTACTCTCCTTCAAAGACATTTGAGCAAATGTACTTTCTGTGAGTTCTTCAAGGCATTGTTTGTTTTGTTGACAGAGATAC
>NC_056524.1:165766534-165775049 GCF_019175285.1 Sceloporus undulatus
AGATACAGGATACTAGTGTTTCATGACTGGCAACACACATAAAAGAATGACCAAATAGTTTGAACCAAGGAACAAGCCACCAAATTATTGATATGAACAGCAGTTGCTATACACTTCTATTTTTTTATGACAAGAGTACCCATATTGCTGTCATTTAACTCAATGTACGTCAGGCAAAATGTTGCTGTGATATAGCAAAACTTTGCTGTGATATTGCAACAAGCTGGAAATCTTTACCACATTCTCTCTTCAGAATCCAAAATAATTGAGCTTATAAAGCAAAGACTACTAGGAGGATTGACTCCTTCTGCTTCTCTAACTACACACCTTTCCTGCCGTTCAGATCAACAAATATCATCATTAAATATGTGTCTGTTGAGACCAACCACCAGGATTTAGGGTTACCGTACTGTACTATATAAAAATAGGTTAGTCATCAGCAAAGAGATACCATCTGCTAAAGGGATCTGGGTAAGCATGGTGGAGCATTTATACTTTGTTCTAACAACCACTGCAAACTGTGCACCACTAAATTTAACAATTAGTCCCTGCTTCAAAGAGAATAATATGTATCACTGCCACAGTAATTAAAGCAAACCTCAATCTTAATCAACCAAGTGACTAAAGCTGTAATGTAATACAATGACCACCACACCACAAAAAGGATTTTAAATTCTTAAACCACATTTCGTGTACTGCAGGCTTTTATAGCTAAGTGATGTATGTAATTAACAAAACTGACCAAGGTTGCACCAATAATCATTTTCTTTAATTGAGCAGGAATTCTGGCATAGATTTGATAAATATATCAGGTTTTCTATTTGTGTTTGAACTTGTCATGAACAGCTCTAGACAAACATAGTAAATGTGACACTGGAAAAACAGTTTTAGACCATGTACCCTCAGATATCTTGGTTTTGAGGATGTAGGCTATTTTCCATTGCTGACACGGAACTGTACACACATCTGTTCCTTCCCGTCCTCATAGTTAGAGGGATATTGTACCCCAGCCACATGGGAATCACTCCCCAGGATGGTCCAGTAATTAAACACTAGTACAGCTGTGTGGGAATGACTTAGGAGAAAGGAGATCCATAAAATAAATTGTATGTGTTGGGTTATTTGGTAACAGACTCTGATTAAGTACACTCTCTTATCACCCTCTTAGGGATTGCCTTTGCCATCCGAACTCATATATTCATCTAACACAATTTTACACTCTTTTTGAAGCCACTGGAATATAAAAGTTTCATGAGTCTGCCATTGAAGAGCTGGAAAGAACGTGTTGTTCAAGGGGAACTGGCTATCTCCCTGCACAAAGGACTTATAGTTGTGTAACTTATTTCACAACACTGGGAACAAAAGCTGGCCAAGAGCTGGAAACACTCGGTATACATCCCCATCACCAAAAAAGGAGACACAAGAGACTGCAGCAACTGAATGGGAAAAGCAGCATGAAAGCTAAAAAGATTACTAAAGAGTAAAGATATACAACTAAGCATGAAAGTTAGAATTGTCTAACCACCTGTATCCCCATCACCATGAATGGATGTGAGAACTGGACACTGAAAAAAACGAGAAAAAGAAAATCAATTCATTTGAGATGTGGTGCCAGAGAGAGCGCTGAGGATAATGTGGATGGCCAAGAAGACAACAAAGGGGTCATAGAACAGATCAAGCCTGAAATTTCCCTGGAAGCCAAGATGATCAATTGAGGCTATTGTTCTTTGGCCACATTCATGAGAAACAAAAATAATGCTAAAAAAGGTTGGAAGGTGGTACAGTGCGCCCTTTTTTATGTGGGGGATACGTTCCAGACCCCCTGCATAAAAAAAGCGTATGCTCTAGCCCCATTTTCTTAATGGGAGGCGATGTTCACCCCCATTATCCTTTATGGGATCGCCTTCCTTGCACCCTGTGCACTCCCTAGTGGCTTTCAGCGTATGCTGAAGCCGCATAGGTGCATCCACGTATGACGCGGGCACATTGTAGAAAGGAAGGAAGATTGCATGCCAGGTGGCTACACTGAATTAGAGAGGTCACAGGCATGAGTCTGCAAAACTAAGCAGAGCAGTGGAGACAGGGGGGTTAGAGATGTTCTCACCCACAGGGTTGCCATGAGTCGAGGTCAAATTCCGGGCTTAACAATAACAACAAACCCATGGTTACACAAGCTAAGTTGTTAAGAGGATTCTGTCCTTTTGCAGACTGTCCCCACAGGTTCTCGACACTCATCTAAAAATTTGAGGATTGGTAATGTTAACTGCCTTGGATTTGGCACTGATACAGACATTCTGTGGATAAGACATCTCTAAGACCCCCTGTCCTCGGCTGATCTGCTTAGTTCTGCAGATTCAGGCCCATGGCCTCCCTGATTGAATCTATCCATCTTGGCATGCTGACTTTCTATTTTTCCGCTGCTGCTGTTGTGTGCCTTCAAGTCATTTCCAACATGTGTCAACTCAAGGTGAACCTATCCTAGGTTTTCTTTGGCAAGTTTTCTCAGAGGGAGTTTGCCATGCACCATGTTTCATTGAGTTGATACTCTTCCTGTCCGCTTTCTTCACTGTCAGCTCTCACATCCATACATGGTGATGGAGAATACAATGACTTGGACCAATCCTGATTTTAGTGCTCAGTTCTGTGTCTTTACACTTTAGGATCTTGTCTAGTTCATTCATAGCTCCTCTCCCCATTCCTAGTCGTCTTCTTATTTATTGCTGAAGTCTCAGTTCTGATCATGTTTGATCCAAGGGACGTTAAATCTTTCACATTTTTATCTCCTCCTTATCTAGATTGAATTTATGTGGATCCTCTATGGTCATTATTTTTGTTTTTTTATATTCGCGTAAGACTGCTTTTTTCACTTTCTTCCTTAACTCTACTCGTAATGTTCCAAGTCTATGAAGTTTTCCGCTAGTACTATAGTATTTTCTAAACTCCTTCTGCGTCTAAACCTGCCCTTCGTATGTAATTTTCTGCATGAAGATGAACAGATAGGATGTAAAGGATGCAGCCTTGCCTGACCCCTTGCCAAATGGGAACCATTCTTTTTCTTCCATATTCTATTCTAACAGGAGCTTTTTGTCCTAAGTAAAGATTTCTCATCAGGTCTACAGCGGCACTCCGATTTCTTAAGAGCATTCCATAGCTATTCATGTGGTAATTGCATCACATATAAAGGACAACCATCTCTATACCAGAACAACTTCACTTTTATATCCAGAAAAAGACAACTAGAAAACAGAAATCATAAAAAGAAGCATGCTCCATCCCAACAAATGGTTGCAGTTCCCATCACATAATTCCTGCTTACACACACTTGATGCAGTAACATGTTCAGGGCACCATATGTTGCACTGGGCTCTAACAATGAAAACATAACCATAGTATGCATTTTAGTTTTCCGATGCCAAAAGATTACCATCTGTGTGATCATTCCATGCAAGTTTTGTGTTTACACCACATACACACAGAGCCTTTGTCTTTTCCACATTTTGATGAGCTCAACCAAAGTGGCATGGTTTAAATTGGTACTGCCCATTTAACAACTAGTGTGCGGGAAGATATTCTACACTGTGATGGTGCAATTCTTTTTATTTGTGGCCCAAAATAAGTAACCATAGCGAGTTTTCTGGCACTTTTTGGTTGCCTAGGTATACACCCCCTTTGTTTGTGACATGTTTCTCCACCTGTTTGCATTGAGAGCCTGTGATCTCAGCTTAATGCACCTGTTTTTGGAGGGTTTCTGAGTTTGCAAAGCAATGAAGACCAAGCAGCTATCAACAAACTCAGGACAAATTTGAAAGTATCATTACAAAATTCAATAAGCTCACTTAACAAGTAGATGTGTTCTTAGGTATTGATTTGGTACCAGAGGCAGAATAACCTGGAAAGGTAGGATAGCTTCCATACCACAAAAAAGGGGGCACTTCCGCATGTTTCAGCCAACTTTATGTGTAGAATAACATATGCAATGAAACAAAACAACCAGTCAAATAAGTTTTGAATGTCTCAACAAAAATATCTTGAACTTCTAGAATCACTTGAGGTTTGTTCCAAAATGCATTCAAAGATTGTTTTTTTTTTTTCCACAAGTCTCCTCCATGATCAGTAAGGGATTTTGGAAATAGCTGCTGTTCACTTGACTGTTGTGGTAAGCAAACACCAGTTGCAGTGAGATGGGCTAGAATAGGATGCCATTCTTTCCCAGTTCAATTTTATTGCATTGCTACTATACATACTGCTGCAACAGACCAAAAGTCTGTGCTTCCCAACCCTCCTCCACCATCTTCCCAATGCCATTAATGTTAAAACAAAAATTCTGGTCAGACAGGGGATGAGGAACAAAAGGGGCTGGAAAGACATAAAAGACTTTTTAAAAACCCGTTCCCACGTCAGAAGCTTTATTAATTCAAGTATGCCTGTAGAACAATAAGGCTGGAACTTGACTTGTTAGAGGCCATTCACCAAAACTTGTAACATTTGAAACCCCCCTAATATATTTATCATCCAACTATAATTTAATTAGGCAGCAGCATGAGCTGATGCGTTGTTGATGGCATACATAGCACCTGAATAGGTAGTATGAATGGCATGTAGACCTAGCCATGTGGATAATAGGTGTGAGGGTGGAGGACCTGCTGGAAAAGTGCCCTGAGCACCCCTCCACACACACACTCTCCATTTCAGTGGAGTGAAAAGCCAAAAGATGTTTTGCCACATCATAAAGGTGAGTCTCTTGTGTACTCCTAAATCCCTTCCTACCCTCTCATTCCTGGGGACTCCAGATCTTGTATGGTGTTATAAAGTCCATTAAGCATACCAGTCAAAATCAAATCCCTCTCATGTCCCAAATATAAAAACAAACTTTCTACTTTGGAAAACCCTCTCACGGATTGGGGGCAATCACAGTTATGGTTTTCCATGGACCTCTATGAACTGTTGGTTGGCATTAAGGGTTAATCCTCACCCCCAAAACATAATCTTTTTGAGGCAATTCTAGAGGGAATCAGACTGCAAGAGACCTCAGTCTCAGGCAGTGGTTCACCTGCCAGGTGGACCATGATCTTAACATTATGAGAAAGTAACACTGGAAAGATCTAACAGAAACTGAATGTCTTGAATAGCAACGTCAAAGCCATGATCTCAGTCCAATTTGCAATCTGTGGCAGACTTCAAAAATCAGAGTCAGTATCTTAACTGCTGGGACACTGCGTCCCTTTGTTGAGGCCAAATAAGTATCCAAAATTATATATATATTATATTATATATATATAATTTTCTATCAATAAAATAATATAACACGAGGATTACAGCAAATGGAACAGAGATCAGAATATCCAATTCCAATTCATCAATGGGCATCAATTTTAATTATAACTAGTATGGTATAATCTCCAAGACATTTTATACAGCAGAAATTGCTCTTCCAGGTAATATGGTCACCACCTGTCTTTCAACAAAGGGCTTGCTTATTCAGCAATGTTACAAATGCAATACTACAATGCTTCCTTAACACATTGTTTTTGCATTGTCCAATCATAGCTACATTTTGGGAGAAAAATATCACATAAGTAATTTGCTTTTGAAAAGTTCCTTGATATTCAGGGATGTCTTTGAATAATTTACCTGTTCTTGGAAATTAACAAATGGTCAGCAGAAGAATGGATTTTTCATGTCTTTGACTGCTAAAAGCTTGATATTTTGTCAGGGAAAGCTATAATTCACGGACAGAGATAGAAGTTGCATTTGTGCACAAACTGTCAAATTACTGACCTTCCTGTAGTTTTGCTCATAGTTGATTCTCCTGCTTGCCTCTGTAGTTCTGTTCTGTAGGCAAGTTGCGGCATTGCAAACCATCAGGTTTTTACGGCATGAAAAGTTGATCTTTTTGTGTGCTTACAGCAAGCAATTTACAAATTCCTTCTCGCATTCGCACTTTCAAAGTCAATTTTTTCTTGAAAGCTGCAATCCTAAATGCCAAACACAAAATAGTTGTCACATAAACTTCAACTGCAAATTGTGATAAAGTGGATTTGCTAAAATAGAAACAGATCTATTATATCAGTTTGTTAGACAACAGTGATAATTTACCTCAGATCTTGAGTTTGCTGGTACAGTGGGACCTGAGTATCCGCAGGCGATTTATTCTGGATCCCCCTGCGGATGTCAAATAGCGGATGCTCAGTGCCATTGACTTCATGGTGGCCTGGCAATGTGGCCGCACCACTAATGGAGACAACTGCATTTTGGAGGGTTACCGCCTCCTCCTGCCTCGCCTCTTCTTCCTTCTCCTCCACTTCGCTACCCCTTATCCTGCTGCCACACCTTGCCTTCTCTCCTCCCGCAGTGCCTTCCTCTCTTCCTCCCACCACGCCAACTATTTTCCTCCTTCTCTTCCTCCTCCTCTGCCCCTTGGGCTTGCCACCCACAGATGTCAAATCCATAGATAGCAGTCCGCAGATAAGGAGGGTCCTACTGTACAATCTTTATAGGACTGAAAGTGTATCTGTTTGTAAACAAGGATACTTGTGAATAAAACTATCCACCTTGAAAGATTATCTCCTGATCCCTCACAAGAAGTGAGGCTTGATAGGCCGCCCCCAGGCACGCACACCATTAGAAATTGAGGTTGCCCCTCCGTGTATAATTGACATCGCAGATCCCAGGTCCACAAGTTAGAAGGGCGACTGTATTTTAAAAATGGCCTTTCAAGTAGCCATTATTCACAGAACATATCCCTATCATTAGGAATCAGGCCAGGTGTCGGCTTCAATCGTGATAAAGCGAGGCAAACGCAAAAACAAAAAAACACATGCTCTTTCTTGACACTAGCTCTTTGCTGGTTCTTTTGAAAAGAATCAATTCTGAAACATGTTCAGCAAGTGGGAACGAGGGATCTCAATCACATCATTCTGGAGGAGAGAGACTACGGCAAAGCGGGTTGATAGAGGGGTGTTACATCTCTCCTCAGTTTTTGGGAAACCAGCCATCCCCCCCGCCCCCACTGCCTTTGTGCTTGTGGTGTGGCCTATGGGTGCATGATCATATATTTTCTTTTTATAAAACAATTTGACAGAATATACAATCTATTGTATCTGCAACTACTACTTGCAATTAGTTGGGTGGTGCGCCAGTTAGCGACAAAGACCAATGAATTGCATATTCTGTCATTTATTATTTTTATTTTATAGTTCCCAAGCTGGGCTGCTCAAAGGGGAAATGGTGTTCTTGACTCACTCAGGTTTGCTGGGGTAGGGGGAAAGAGGGAATGATTCTTCTCTCCCCTCCTCCTCCTTTGATTCCCAGCCTTTTACTTTCGAGTAGAGCCCAGGTATCTGAAGTGAAAAAGAGGGAGTGATTCTTCACTCCTCCTCAGCTTCCCTGCCTTTACTTTCAAGTAGAGCCCAGGCTGCTGGGTTAAAAAAGAGGGAGTGATCCTTCCAAGGCAGGGTGCTGCAGTGGTTTGAATGTTGGACTGGGACTCTGGAGACTAGTGTTTGAATCCATATAACTAGTAAGTGGCCTTGGGCTAGTCACACTCTCTCAGCCTCAGAGGATGGCAATGGGAGAGTCCTCCATGACACCCATGGATCCATGCATCACAGGGGTGAGTCATCCATGGGGGTAGCACCTCAAGCCCCTCCCATGTCCTCCAAGTCCTTCGAGGATGAGAGGGCATCACCCCAAATCCTCATGTCCTCCAAGTTCTGGAGGACTGGGAGCGCACCACCTGTTCCTCCCCATGTGTTAAGTCCTCCCCTGAATGTCCTCCATTCTGAGCATCACTTAGAAAGCTCTGCATCGACATTTCTAGGAGTGATTTTTGGGGTTTTGATTTGAAGATGTCCTCCATACCCCCCTGGAAGGTTCTTTGTGTTGAGCATGACCAAGAGGCATGTATTGACATTCTTTGCAGAGTTTGGGGCTTTGATTTGGGAATGTCCTCCATGTATATTTTTTCCTGGATGTTCCTCCATTTGGGGGGGAAGGTGCCTGGCTCTCCCAGTCCTCCCTCCCCCCCTTCTTTCTTGTGTCACCAAAGACGTGTAGATGATTGACATGCATTTTAAAGTGGCACAAACTAGTGGGAACAACAGTCATGATAAAAAAGAAGTGATTACAAGGGAATAATGAAGAGCTCCGCTTTCATAGCATTCATTCAGAGGCGACACACTATCCTTAGCTGAAGCTATTTTTGAAGGCATGAGGAAGTATATTTGGGTGTCAGCAGCCTACTGATAACATCCCACCCCATGCCTCCGGATGATCTCTCCCAGCAGTTTCATGTAGATATTGAATAGCACTGGGAAAAGAATGGTACCTTGTGCTATGCCATATAACAGCTTTTTGCAGAGCAGCTATACCAAGCACCACCATCTGGAACCTGCCTGAGAGGTAGAACAGGAACCATTGCAACACAATGCCTCTAGATTCCCAACCCCTCAGAGATTCCAAAAGGATACCATAGTCAATGGTATTAAACGCCACTGAAAGGTCCAAGAGCACCAGC
>NC_056524.1:165775074-165781756 GCF_019175285.1 Sceloporus undulatus
AAGGGATGCCTCACAGTTCTCTTGCCTAGAACTGAGTCTCATTCGCTCTTCAGGGCCACAAATCTAAAATCTCCATCAAGTGAATAAGATGAAATCCTTAAACACATACCTGCAGTATGTCAACTGAACAAAACAGGAATCCCAGAGAATAGGAAGTTTAATGACTGTAGTCACAGCAAATTTTTAAAGCACTACTGTGTTGATTGTAAGCTGGAACTCACTTCAGCTGGTCAAAGAACTGGCCTGTTGCATGAGCCATATAACATGGGAGCTGTATGTTCATTAAGACTGTGTTCTTCCATGAAATAAAAAAGAATACTACAACTTATAAGCAACCATATGCAGGACCATCCTCTTTAGCAAAGGACTGAAAGGGAACCTTGAAGGCTCTTCCATAAGGCCCTTGAAATGTTTTCTGACAAAAGCACGATAAAACACCAGTGGGAATGGCTAAAGTGCCAGAGATTTATAGACAGTTTCTCAACAAAATGCCAAAAATGCTACTCACTTTACTTTACAGTATAAGACCTGAAGGTAAATTAAACTCTTGCTTGGCCTCTTGCAAACAGGACAACTGGAGATGTGCAAGCATTGCTCAGCAACATCACAGCCTGTATGTGTTTAGCTTTTGTAGAATGCGCAAACTGAGTTTTAGTTTGGAGACTTTGGGGCATCATTCCAATAATAAAGTGTGTGTAGTACAAAAAGTGGGGTCACAGTTGTCAGTATGTACATTTTAACAACATACCTCAAACAAATATATCTTCAGTTTACAGTAAGTAACTGAGCTATCTTGAATTTCTTTTATAGAAGAAAAATGAGGTATAGTTTACATCAAAAGATGATAAAGTACAGTCTTTCTGAGAGAGTATTTTTAATTGTGATAAGAGCCATTTAAAAACAAGAAGACTGAACCAATCACAGATGCATCCTTGATCTCTGAGTGAGATGGAATATCGCAGGCACTCAACAATTGCTTATTGTGGCTTTGCTATTTTTGAGGTTTATCCATTATTCTTGCCTTTGACTTGGAAAAAACGGCATTTCCCGCAATGGTTTTTACTTGCAACAATACGGAAATGACTTACCAAACTCGTCACTTGCTCTCATTTTCAACCGGTTGGGGTGATCAAATGTATCTCGTGCTCAGATGGTATCTGTGGGTTCTTGCTAATTGCAGAATGCCCCCAGGGCTAACACAAACTGGTCCCTCTGTACAGAAGATGGGCTTGCCCTGGATGCGTTTCAGCATGGAACGGTAGCGACAGTATTGGGATAGCTGAGGATCAGGACATTTGCATCTTCTCTCATCCTACCTGGAAGAGATGTATCATGCAAGTGTTATTCACCGCCCCAGTGCAATGTTATGTTAATATAAAGCAAGTTTGGGAAGATATGTCAGATTCTCTTATATTACAGTAATAAAAGGCAATTAAATACATTACAATACAGGAATGTAATTGACTGAAAGCAATTTTAGAAACCCATCAGTAAAGAAAAACACAACACCCACTATCAAAATGATAGAGATATATGCACACATCTAAATTTTGGTCCATAAATGCTGCGTTTTGGATTCTTCTTGAAGGTAGACTTAGGGGGCTGTCATGATGAGTATCTGTGTTTGAAAATTTACCCACTGCAAGTGTCATTGTACAGCACAATGTGACTCTTCACTGCTTTGGAGAGCATATGCAATACAAAACTTGAGGCGTTAGGGTTTTTGGGTGGGAGGTGTTGAGTTTTATTTCTCAAAAATTGTTACTTTAATCATGAATAAAAGTAACTTTTTAATAGAAATTGATCTCTCTCAGCAAAATTACCCCCTCGGATTCCAGCCAGGTTGAGCTACACAAAAGATGCTCAACAATGGTCCTTTTCATCCAGGGAGAAGTGACTAGTGGGTCAAACAGGGCTCTGTCCTGGGCCTAGTTCTGTGCAACATCTTTTCAATGACTTGGATGACAGAATTGGAGCATACTTATCAAATTTGCAGATTGACACCCAATTAGTAGGATAGCTAATACTCTAGAGGACAAGATGAAAATTCAAAATGACCTGAATAGACTGAAAGCTCTGGCCAAAGCTAACAAAATGAAATTCAACACGGAGAATGTAAGGTACTGCACCTTAGGAAGAAAAATAAAATGCACAGATATGGATGGGGAACCTGGCTAAAAGAGACCACATGTGAAGGGATCTAAGAGTCCAGTTGACACAAGTTGAACATGAGTCAACAGTGGATGCGGCAGCTAAAAAAGCCATTGCAATTTTAGACTGCATCAATAAAAGTATAATGTCTATATCAAGGAGTATAGTGCCACTGTACTCTGCTTTGGTCAGGCCCCACCTGGATTTGTGTCCAGTTCTGGACACCCACATTTAAAAGGACACTTGAGAAACTGGAGCGTGTCCAAAGGAGGGCGACTAAAATGTGTGAACGGGTCTGGAAACCATGTCCTATGAGGAACGACTTAGGGCTGGGTTTTTGCCGGAGAAAGAAGGTTAAGAGGTGAATATAGCCCTGTTGTAATATTTGAAGGGAGTTCATTATGAGGAGGAGAGAAGCTGTTTTTCTGCTTCTCCCGAGAACGGACCCAGGCAATGGATGCCAAGCTGCAGGAAAAGAGATTCCACCTCAAACTTAGGAGGAACTTCCTGCACGTAAGGCTGTTCGACAGTGGAACACACTCCCTCAGAGTGTAGTGGAATCTCTTTCTTTTGAGGTCTTTAAGCAAGAAGCTGGTTGTCATCTGTCAGGGATGCTTTGATTGAGAGCTCCTGCATGTGCAGGGAGTTGGATTGGATGCCCTTGTGGGCTCTTCCAACTCTACGATTCTATGATTCTATGAAATGTGGTTTTGGGATGTGTAGGAATCTTATGACACAAAACAAGATTAATGCAATGGTTATTATTAAAAAATACCATGATTCCAGTCTCTGTGACAGATTAAAATTAAAAATTGAAATTATTCTTTGCTAAACATTTCACTTATCAGAACCAGTAGACAAAGATTAAGATTTCTTTATTAGTATGATCTCCCTGCACACAAAACCCTTATTATCTTGTGATATAAATTAAAACTGAGAGGCAATCACAATGAATATTTATTTGACATATAGGCATTTAGAAAATTATCCTATTGCAACCTATAATTAAAACTATGGAATGCTATAAACACCACCCTCCATATTTTATTATTTTCTATGATGATTGTGTAGTGGTGATGATGATAGATGTTGATGACAGATTCTTCCCATTAGAAAGAACCTCAAGTTAAAAATATCTAAAGGTTGCACAGAGAGCCAGAGTGGTGTATCGACTTGAGCACTAGACCAGTGTTCAAGTCCTGCTTGGCCATGATATTCACTGGGTGACCTTGGGCAAATCATTACTCTCTCAGCCTCAGAGGAAGAAGGAAAGGAGACCTACTCTGAAACATCTTGCCAATGAAACCCAATGTTAGGTCATCTTAGTGTTGCATATTTCAGAAAAATCGAAG
Source organism: Sceloporus undulatus (assembly GCF_019175285.1). Classification (NCBI taxonomy): domain Eukaryota; kingdom Metazoa; phylum Chordata; class Lepidosauria; order Squamata; family Phrynosomatidae; genus Sceloporus; species Sceloporus undulatus. Next base: position 165,778,578 of record NC_056524.1, read on the forward strand.
GCACAAAACACCAAAAATACAGAAAGAAAGTGAAACTGGCAGATTTCCCTTTTCTTGTTGGAGGGCCACTGTCAGACATTTGGCCTAAGCAAAGGTTAGTCTCAGTATAAGGCAGTTCCTCAGATATTTCAGTCAGAATGGGCTTCCTATCAGAGCTGAGCTCCTACAAATGCAAACTGCAGGCCTGGTTTAATGCAATCTGGTGCCCCATATCTCCACACAGGTATCGCCGTCTTCATTCTGGAGATGAAGCTACACTTTCCTTATGTACCAGGATGTGGTTCTTTTTTCTTCTTTTGTCAAGGTATATAAAGGTTTCACAGAAACCTTAGATACGCACCACTCGTTTCCAGTAAAGCACATGATAGCAAGACTTTACAAAAGTGATGCACACTGTTTTGTGGCATTTTAACAATTCTTTAAAGCAACCCAATTTATACATTAAAATCAAGACATTGTTTGCAAGACTGAGCTTCTACCATTGTTGCTGATATTATAACTATATTGTTATTACCAGTGTATCACAACACCACCAAAGTTCCAATTTAATTCCCGGCTGCTGAAAAAAATAAGCCCTGCAAACCAAGTTTAACCAGGGAAGAAATCTGTCCAATCAGCACTTTGCAAGGTATTTTCTCCTTTCTTTTATTCACAAAAGGTTTAACTGATCAATCTAAGGAGGGACAAAGAAGGCTAAGCCACATCATTTCTTTAACCAAAGACAAACAAAAGGTTCTTGGGAAAAAGATTTTCTTACAGCCACACCTATTTAAGAAAAGAAATCAAAGACTCATTTTGCCCCTCAAAATACACAATCAGGGTAGGGAAACATTTTTCAGTAGAAGCTAGTGAATATCATGTAACTGTAGTTATGTATTATACTGTAAGTACTGCATTCTGTCAAACTGGAAACAATTGAAAATAAAAACTCAAGAAGAAATTCCTAATTAGACATCAGTCACAAGTCACAACACCTCCGTGAACTGAAGGGCTCTACCTTCTTTGGGTGAAATCACCTCTTCTCCTACACTTCTTATGCTTGATTCAGACCTACTTAACTGATTGCTGAACGCCTACATTTCTGTGTACAGGTGAGGATGCCAGTAGAGGTCTATGCAGCTTACCTTCCCCACAGTAGCCAACATTCTGATTGATTCTGCCTTAAATATACTCAGGATTAGTTCACCATTTTGAGCCAATCCACTTGGTACTTTTATTAAAGACTAGCTTGTTGCTGTTGCAGTAGTTGGTAAAACCAGGATTATAACTGAGCCACCATCAGATTGTAAAGTGATATCCTAAATCAGTGTTCCCCAAACCTTAAGAGATTTTGGACATCAGCTTCCAAAAGTCTCAGCCATGTTGGCTAATAGTCTGGGATTCTGCAAGCTGAAGTCCAAAATCCCTTAAAAAACACTGTTTGGGGACTACTGTCCTAAATAATCCTAGTTTCAAAAACAGTTGCAGTGGTACAACAGTCTATCTTAGAATTCAACCCTTACTCAAAATTTTTAACACTTTTTTTTTAAAGCGATCTAATTATGAAAAGGAACTAATTGTAGCTGCACCCAATAACTGTGAAACTTTGATTATGAAAACTGGAATGGAATCAATTATAATAATAGTGTTGTTGTTTTTTTAATGTGACAGCTTGTTTCATTGTGTTTTAATCTTTTTATCAACTGGATTTTGTTTTAGCTCTATCTTGTTTTAACCTTGTTGTAAGATGCCTTGGGTCCCATGTCAGAGGACATGGCATATATAGCATATATAAATAAATAGCATATATAAATAAATAACTATTATATTTATCCAAATAGCATAGTTATTAACTATAAACTAAATCCAATTGCTAGTTCCAGCTTGATTCAGACCCGCTTAACTGGTTGGTGAATGGTAAGTCAACACTTACATAAATTCTATACCACAGGATAAGTTAAGGTAACTACTTCAGATAACAAATCTGAAGTATCCTGAAGGACAGTAAAATTAGTGGCAGAAAGCTCTGAACCAATGGGCACAAGCTGTATTGAGCTGAACCAGAGGTGAACTGTGACTGTACTGTATTTATTTTTGAAAGTATGAGGCCATTTTTATTTTCTACCTCAGGGATCAAAGTGTCCTGAGCATCTCATATCTATGAGGGATTTTTGAAAATTAGCTCATTTTGCTCATTGCTGGGCATCTAGACACATGGATAACAACCATGCTGGGATGGAACCCTATCCAGGCTGTCCCCACAGTGGCAGGTTAATGACGGGAGTCCTAGATTTGGAATTATGGGGCCAATTTGGAGAAGGGTGTTATCGCACATGCCCAAGTCAACTGGTCACCTGATTTCCAGAAGATGATTTTTTATACTTGTCCTCTATGGAGGTATGATCTGAACTCACACTAAATCTAACACTCTCACCACTAAACAACATACTGATTTTCAAAGCAATTCAGGTCAATTCACAAATGAATTCCTTGGCTCGCTCTTTTGTAACCAAAAGCTTCTTACAGCCTGAATGAGGATATACATAAAAGTATTTTGCTCTTTGTGTTCAAAAACATCACACTACAATGATAAATACTAAATACCATAATCCACTTTTAACATTAGTCAACTCCCTTCTTTAAAAAATAAATACACACACACACATACATATGTACACCCACAACAGTCCTCACACCAAGATTTTTATAGAGCTTGATGGAAAAATATGCATGTTCCTTCCTGCATCTAATTACCCCAACTGCAAAAATCTGCCAACTATTCTGCCCTTTAGTTCTTTTAATCGTATTAGTCCAAGTGCATTCCGATGCCAATAGAAACAAACATGTAAAGATCTTTTTTTTCTTTTGCCTAACAGACTCCAAATATGTAGTAGAATAACTATTTTTGGAGCAACACCTCCCTCTTTTCCAGTTAGAAAACAAAGAGCATAATATTTATTATTCTCTATCTAAGCAGAATAAAAGAAACCAAAAATATTAATCTACAAAAAGGGCATAGCTCAACGGTACAGTACATGTTTTGCATGCAAAAGATCCTGAATTCAATCCTTCCATGTCCAGATAGGTCTAGAAAAGACCCAGAGATTACTGCCCATTAGTGCAGACAATGGTGAGCTAGCTAGACTCTCAAGTGTTGAACCGTCTAAGACTTGCGTGTATCTTTTCCTTATTTTCTTGTA
>NC_056524.1:165781781-165788669 GCF_019175285.1 Sceloporus undulatus
AAAGGGAAATCTGCCAGTTTCACTTTCGTCATTTTTGTGGTTTTTGTGCCTTCGATTTATTTCTGAATAGGCAACACGAAGATGACCTAACATGGGTTTCCTTGGCAAGTTTGTTCAGATAGGTCCCTTTCCCTTCCTCGAGCGGAGAGAGTATGATTGCCCAAGGCACCCAGTGAATATGCATGGCCAAGCAGGACTTGAACACTGGTCTAGTGCTCAATCGTACAACCACTCTGGCTCCTGGCAACCTTTAGATTTTTAACTTGAGGTTCTTTTCTAATGGAAAGAAGTCTGTCATCACATCTATCATCATCACCACTACATCATCATAGAAAAATAAAAAATAGGGAGGGTGGTGTTTTATAGCATTCCATAGTATAATTATAGGTTATGCAATAGGAAAATTTCTAAATGCCTATATAGCATAATATCAGTGTGATTGCCTCCAGTTTTAATTTATATCAACAAGATAATAAGGGTTTTTGTGTGCAGGGAGATCATACTAAAGAAATCTAATCTTTGTCTACTGGTTTCTGGAAGTGAAATTTTAGCAAAAGATTAATTTCATATTTTTAATTTTAATCTGTCACAGAGACTGGAATCATGGTATTTTTATAAAACCATTGCATTATCTTGGTTTGTGTCAAAATCCTACACATCCCAAAACCACTTCATCGAATCATAGAATCGTAAGTGGAAGAGCCCACAAGGCATCCAATCCAACTCCCTGCCATGCAGGAGCTCTCAATAAAAGCATCCCTGACAGATGGACAACCTGTCTGCTTAAAGACTCCAAAGAAGAGATTCCACTACACTCGAGGGAGTGTGTTCCCGTCGAACAGCCCTACTGTCAGGAGTTCCTCCTAATGTTGAGGTGGAATCCTTTTCCTCAGCTTGCATCCATGCTCTGGGTCCTGTTTCTCTGGAGAAGCAGAAAACAAGCTTTCTCCCTCCTCAATAGGACATCCCTTCAAATATTTAAACAGGCTACATATCACCTCTAACCTCTTTTCTCGGCTAAACATCCCCAGCCCCTAAGTCGTTCCCATAGGACATGGTTCCAGACCCTTCACCATTTTAGTCACCCTCCTTTGGACACGCTCCAGTTTCTCAAGTCCTTTTAAATTGTGGTGTCCAGAACTGGAAACAAACCAGGTGGGGCCTGACCAAAGCAGAGTACAGTGGCATATAACTTCTCTTGATATAGACATTATACTTTTATTGATGCAGCCTAAAATTGCAATGGCCTTTTAGCTGTCGCATCACACTGGACTCATTCAACTTGGGTCTACTTGGACTCTTAGATCCCTTCACATGTGTTCATTCAGCCAGGTGTCCCCCATCCTATATCTGTGCATTTTATTTTCTGTCCTAAGTGCAGTCCTTACATTTCTCCGTGTGATTTCATTTTGTTTACTTTGGCCCAGCTTTCGTTCTATTCAGGCATTTTGAATTTTCATCTTGTCCTCTAGAGATTAGCTATTCCTACTATTTGGTGTCATCTGCAAATTTGATAAGTAGGCTCCCAATTCTGTCATCCAGTTCATTGATAAAGATGTTGAACAAACAGAACTAGGCCCAGGACAGAGCCCTGTTTGACCCCACTAGTCACTTCTCTCCTGGATGAAAAGGAGCCATTGTTGAGCACTCTTTGTGTAGCTCAAACCTGGCTGGATAATTCCGAGGGGGTAATTTTTGCTGAGAGAGATCATGTCTATTTAAAAAGTACTTTTATTCATGATTAATAGTACAATTTTTTGAGAAATAAAACTTCAACACCTCCCACCTAAAAACCCTAGCTGCCTCAAGTTTTGTATTGCATATATGCTCTCCAAAGCAGTGATAGAGTCTCTAATGTGCTGTACAATGATCACTTGCAGTGGTAAATTTTCAAACACAGATACTCATCATGACAGCCCCCATAGTCGTACCTTCAAGAAGAATCCAAAACGCAGTATTTATTGACCAAAATTTATATGTGTGCATATATCTCTATCATCTTTTGATGAGTGGGTGTTGTGTTTTCTTTACTGATGTGTTTCTAAAATTGCTTTCAGTCCAATTACATTCCTGTATTGTAATGTATTTAATTGCCTTTTATTACTGTAATAATAAGAGAATCTGACATATCTTCCCAAACTTGCTTTATATTTAACATAACATTGCAACTGGGGCAGTGAATAACATCTTGCATGATACATCTCTTCCAGGTGAGGACGATGAAGATGCAAATGTCCTGATCCTCAGCTATCCTCAATACTGTCGCTACCGTTCCATGCTGAAACGCATCCAGGGCAAGCCATCTTCTGTACAAGTGGACCAGTTTGTGTTAGCCCTTGGGGGCATTGCTGCAATTAGCAAGAACCCACAGATACTCTACTGTCGAGATACATTTGATCACCCAACTCTTGTTGAAAATGAGAGCATATGTGACGAGTTTGGTAAGTCATTTTTATTCTTGTATTGTTGCAAGTTAAAAACCATTTTGCTGTTGAAATTGCTTCTGTTTTTTTCCAAGTCAAAGGCAAGAATAATGGATAAACCTTTCTAAAATAGCAAAGCCACATATAAGTCAATTGTTGAGTGCCTGCGATATTCCATCTTCACTCAGAGATCAAGGATGCATCTGTGATTGTTTTCAGTCTTCTTGTTTTTAAATGGCTCTTTATCACAATTAAAATACTCTCTTCAGAAAGACCTGTACTTTATCATCTTTTTTTATGTAACTTATACCTCATTTTTCTTCTATAAAAGAAATTCAAGATAGCTCAGTTACTTACTGTAAACTGAAGATATATTTGTTTAGATGTATTGTTGTTAAAAATGTACATACTGACAACTGTGACTCCACTTTTTTGTACTACACAACTTTTTATTTATTGGAATGATGTCCCAAAGTCTTCCAAACTAAAACTCAGTTGCTGCATTCTTACAAAGCTAAACACATACAGCTGTGTATGTTGCTGAGCAATGCTTGCACATCTCCAGTTGTTCCTGTTGCTGAAGAGGCAAGCAAGATTTTAATTTACCTTTCAGGTCTTATACTGTAAAGTAAAGTGAGTAGCATTTTGGCATTTTGTTGGAAACTGTCTATAAATCTCTGGCACTTTAGCCATTCCCACTGTTGTTTTTATTGTGCTTTTTTGTCAGAAAACATTTCAAGGGCCTTAGTGGAAGAGCCTTCAAGGTTTCCTTTCAGTCTTTGCTAAAGAGGATGGTCCTGTCACATGGTTGCTTATAAGTTGTAGTATTTCTTTTTTATTTTCATGGAAGAACACAGTCTTAATGAACATACAGCTCCCATGTTATATTGCTCATGCAACAGGCCAGTTCTTTGAGCAGCTGAAGTGAGTTCCAGCTTACAATCAACACAGTAGTGCTTTAAAAATTTGCTGTGACTACAGTCATTAAACTTCCTATTCTCTGGGATTTCTGTTTGTTTCAGTTGACAGTATTCAGGTATGTGTTTAAGGATTTCATTCTTATTCACTTGATGGAGATTTTAGATTTGTGGCACTGAAGAGGCTATGAGACTCAGTTCTAGGCAAGAGAACTGTGAGGCATCCTTTCACTAATTATAATAAGGATGTGGAATGCTATGGTGACTGAGAGCATTTCAGGATAATGCATTGTAGAATTTAGTCCATAAAGGTCTTTTCCAAATTAACCAAAGTACCTGAGAGGTACATAATGAAATGAACTTCAAAGTATGTATTTCTGTCTCTGGACAGTGATGATAATTGGTGTAATGTAATTTCCTCAGCTTGTATCCAGCTATGTCTGTGCCAGAATGAGTTGTGTTGCACATATTGTTACACATGCGCAGAGAAATTGCAAGACTGGTATTGGTGTGATTTTTGGGTGCAGGTAGTTGCATAACTGAAATAAAACTGCTTTCAACAACTCCTAATTTGTTTATCTTAATGTTTGACCAAAGTCTACTCTCATGCAAGCAGGATTGTAAAACCAACACTCCAATTGCAGCCTTTCTAAACACTCATTAGATGATACCACTTACCATTTTTGCAGTAAGACACCTGGTATGAAATATATAATGTGGCTGTTGTCAACCATGCTGTTTACTATGAAAGGAAATGTATACACCTTATAATATAACTGGCAAGAACATGCATCTCATTGTAACTACAGTGATGGAGTCCAACACTGTAAGACTTTATCACACAACCCATCTTACCATGACTGAGTTTATGAAGGGAAGTGAAGACAGTACTCCCTACTGTGCGTCCTTCAATAGCGCAATCATCTGTTGTGTGTCCCATGAAGTTCTTCCATCCCATCCTAACTATGCCTCCTGTTCTGTGTCCTACCCAGCATGCACTCATTGTGTGTTTGCGTGTGTGGGTGTGTGAGCCACATGCATAAACACAATTTTGGAGTTTTGTGTTTGCAAAACAAACAGAAAGACTTTTCCAGAATAGAGATGTGGAGAGGTGTGGGAGAGAGGAGACATTGACACTATGTGACCATGCAATTCTGGAACTGCCAGAGCATAATTTACCACACCCACAAATAGTGCTATACCAGCATGATTGGGAGCTTATTGATATCTTTTCCCTGTCAATGGCAAGGTGCAGGCTAACCATGATTGGAAGACAAGGCAGCAAAAAGAGGGAGATGGCATTATGCAATAGGTATCACTGAAGGCACTATTATCAAACTTTTATGGTGGTTTAAAAGCCATGTAATAAACTCCACAGTTAGAATGACAATAGACACCTCAAATCTACCTTTGCAGTCTGGCAATCTCCTTATGGAGCATTTTTGAACTGTTAGAGATTGGCATGCTGGGAAATGACATCCACAGTTCTTTCTCAGTCATGGATGTCTTGAGAACAAGCAACTAGAAGGTCCCTCAGGGTCCTGCACAACTGGTTTCCCAAGATACCCCACGACCAGGACCAGGAGCAGATATCATAATCCATTTACATATTGTAACTGGATGACAGCCTATATTTTTCTGGAGTATAATGCTATAGGCTGATATACCTCATCCAGAATTCCAAAATTCCAAATATTCCAAAATCTAAATTGCTTTCTGGTGGTTCATTGTACACAAACTTGTTCCGGCACAAAATTATAAGCCTTCAGGCTTGGTGTATAAGATATACACAAAACATAAATTAATTTCATGTTTAGACTTTGGTCCACCTAAGATATCTCATTATGTGTATGCAATATTCAAAATATCCCAATCCAAAAACCTCTGATCCAAGCATTTGGGATAAGGGAGACCCTACTTGTATCTGTATTGATCATTACTCCTGCAGTGCAGGCATTAGTCAAAGATGTTCAAATAACATTGAATGACAAGTGGTCACCACGATATACTCCAAAGTTTGAGAATGTGTGGTCCTCCAGATGTTGCTGGGCTGAAATTCCTGTCAGTGCTATCAAACATTACCGATCCTGAGAGATTATCAGACTTGTGCTTGAGAAACATCTGGAGGGCCACATATTCCTCACCCCTGATATACACAACCAAATAGAATATACGTAATTATTATATTCCTCCACCATGGTGGGGTTAACCGCTCTAAAAACAGATTGTAGTCACTGCTCCCTGTCTAATAAGCACCTGGTGCTGTGTAACATTATTACGTTGCTGCTACCTACTGGTTATCACTGGCTCTTATAATGTTAACTCCATTGTGTCAGATGGTGTTATAGCACTTCTGATTTGTCTTCTGCTATTTTATACTCTGGCGATGAATAAAATTGCTGCTGCTGCTACTCAGCAGATCTTGGAAAAGTTCCTTTTTCCAGTGGCCATTTTGACTGAGGGATTCAGGAAGCTGTAGTACAAAACAGTTGCTTTTATGTGCTCTCTACCACTGCTATTCCTTTTTTGTTTGGTGCTATTTAGTTTCTCTCTGTATGTGCATGTGTGCTCAATGTGGATTCAGCAAACACAAATGTACATCCATGGTCACTGCTGGAAATTGATTTGTTATACACTGCCCAAGACTGCTGGCCTCATTTGTGAGATAAGCCCAGGCATGAGATAAACCTAGGAGTAAATTATCATGAGGTTTCAGCTGGCTAGCTCTGCCATATTTAAGGTGTGGTATACCATTAGAGGTTTCCTAGTTGTCTGGCTATTGTGAAAAAGCTGAAGCCATTTCATGGCCTTGTCCATACTTACCTTCCTCTGAAGTGCACAACTGCAGGAGTGATACACTCCTACTGCCAGCCAGAACCTCTCCAGTGTTATGTGTTTCTTAAGACTAGGGGCTACAGCCTTAATTTAATATACTATAATTCACAGGAGTCCTCTTTTTGAAGCACAGTTTCATAAGTGCTTTCTTTTGGTATTGCAACTAGAGCTTAGTCATCTTCATCATGTAATTATTTAGAATTTTGCAAGCAAATTACTATAATTTACTATAGTAAAATGTTGGTGTTTTTTTCTGTTATGCTACACAAATTCACATGCTTGATCTCAAAGTCAGCAAATTTTGTGTGTTAACTAATCCAACCAAAACAAAGATTGCAGTAAGGGTATGGATGTGATTTGTCAATTATGTGATCTCAGGATACCTTCTGAGCAAACACTTTGGATTTACCCCCCCCCCCCCCCCCCCCCCCCGCTTCTTGGATGCACATTTATCAGCCGATTTTGAACAAATGTGATATTTACTGAATATTTTTATGCAAGATCAGGACTGATAAATTCTGACCAGTCTCTCTTTTGGCTCTCTCTCTCTCTCTCTCTCTTTGATTAGTTCATAAAGTATAATTTAAAAAAAGAAAAAAAATATATTAGTTCATTTTGTATGTAATTTGGTGCAAAACAAATTTAAAAGATTTTAGGTGCTACCAATCAAGCTCATAACCAAAATCAGCAAAGTCAGCTAGGTTACACTAGGT
>NC_056524.1:165788694-165795987 GCF_019175285.1 Sceloporus undulatus
AGGTAAATTTAGGGTCCCTTTCCTCCACCCTGGCCATCCTTTCGCATATCCTGTGCGTTCATTTATTTCTGTCTTTCCCTGTCCTTCTACGCCCGCCGGGTCTCTCCTATGACGCCTCTTGAGCTCACTGCAGGTGGCTCGTGTTCATTGGCGCCTGCACCTCTGGTCTCCTCAAGGACTGCGTGTGGCGCGTTTCCCTCGTCCTCTGTGCACTTCTCGTTCCCGGTCTAATCGCTCTGTATTACCCACTGTTCGTGTCACTTTCCCCCCTTGCTGGCTGCCGTGATCCCGCACTGTTTTACGTCCTCTTCCCCCCCTTCCCGCCGGGCCCCACAGTCCTTCCCCGGGTTACGCACACCCCCGTTTCCAAGATACCCTGTAGATGATGTCCGGTATAAAAGCTGACAGCAAATCAAACATAACATGGTGGACAGTCGATAAATGGATCTACTACCACGCACGTTGCTTATCATGAGATCGGAACAAGGGAGACAGTTATGGGAATGTGAGAAAAATTCCAATCAGTAAAAAATAAACGACATGCTTGAATTTTCAAGACTATTTAGAGTTTCTTTATTAAAGACGGAGCAAAGGCAGTTTAAGGAGAAAATGCCCATAGAGTAGGTAAGTTCCAGATCTTCGATGAGATGATGCCAAAAAAAACGGCAGAAAGGACGACAGACTTCTAACAAACCATAAAACATACCTCTAACAATGGGTCACACACAGAAAACCCCATAGGAGACCAGATGGAACAATGTTCTGTAAACCAAAAGCTGAGCTGAGCTAGGCGTTATTAGCTTTTTTATTTATTTCCCACCAACTGTTACAAAAGTCACTCTACACATGCAGCCAGCGTGGAACAGGGTTAGTTTTGTAATAAGAGATAGAAAATTTTTGACTAAGAGATAATTCTCTATAGCAGATGAATTGTGCGCTTGCTAGACCCTTTAACAGAAATAATGCTTTCCCACTAAAGCCTTTGCTTTTTTACCCACTGTGCTTTTAAAATATTTCGTTCTACACTTTCTCCTTGTTCTGAATAGGAAAAATAAAAAACACATGACAAATGGGGGGAGATGAACGATTGTTCCGCCTTCTTCCTAAAGAGCTGTGGCTAGGAGTGCCCAACGTGAGATGATAGAAAGGTTAGCTTGTTATAGACCAATAATCTCTGGCCAAAGTTTCTTTCCAATTAGAATGGCGTTCCCTAAAGGATATAACTAATGAAGAAATGGAAATAGTAAAAGAGCTTCACTACCTGGGATCAAACATTGTAGGAATGGACTGATCAGGAAATAAGATTAAGAATGAGGAGCGCGCTATGAAAGAGGAGGACAAGATCCCAAAAATGCAAACATACACACGGAACAAAAGTTAGAACATACCAGCATTTTATCCCTATTACCGTGTACAGCTTGAGAGCGGACAGTTACAAAGCAGTAAGAAAAACATTAATTTGTGGTAAGCAGTATGGAGGCTTCCCAGGCGCATTACCGACCGCCGAAGCGGTGGCTGCTGCCGCGCCGCTTGCAGCGTCTGGGACGCAGTCTAAACCACGGGACTCAGGAACGCTGCAAGGACGAGTGCGAAATGCGCTCCTTCCTGGCCCCGGAAGTGGGCACCGCAAAGCCAAGGAGTGCTTTCGCGGTGTCACTCCGCTGTGACAGTTGGACGTAGGTGTCCAGAATCAAACTGGGCGGCGTGTGGACCGGCCGCCCAATTTGTTCAGACCGGAGTCATAACAGGAGTAGGGGCATAGAAGAGCACCCCTTTTTAAACTGGCGCCTAGGACGTCCCAAATGCGCCGTTAACACGCCATTGACAGCAAAACGACAACCATTGGGTCCTATAGCGATCAAGCCCGAAATCTCCAGGAAGCCACGCTGGAAACAACTAAGGACAATCAGGAGAGGATGGACTCCTTGGGAAGAATCTAGAAGGTGGAGGGAAGCAGAAAAAACGAGGACGGAGCATGCTCGATGGATGGGAGACTATTAAGGAGGTCACATATGACTTTGGGAACTAAGCAGAAGCAGTGGAGGACAGGAGTCTTGGAGATGCCTCACCCCCAGGTTGCCACGGGTCAAGATCAACTCACGGGAAGTAAGCACAACAAAGGGGCTATATGTCAGAGAGGAACTTGGCCCAACCACCCTGGAGTATTCCTGGCCTAAGAGACCGTATGGAATTCAGGAGTTTGTCAAATTATTAGGCTACTGAAGGCATGTATACACACACGCTGCTTGAACTTGTTCAAATTATTTTCTTACATAGGTTGGGAATCCACGGCAGCTACTAGCAAAAAGGCATCAAAAACTGTGGAACGGCAACTGAATGGTATGGCAGAATCCCCTGGTCTAGGCATGTAAATAGCAACTCAAGGATACAGTCCCAGGGGACATTTCTGTGTCATGGTCATCCTATGGAATCCTGGGATCTGTGTGTGCTTGTGGCCCCAGCGCTCTCTGCCGTAAGGCTAAATAATCACCACGTACACCTCCCAGAATCCACAGCATTGAGGCCTGGCAGTTAAGTGATGGTCAAACTGCATAATTGCAGTGTAGATGCAGTCTCGGACAGTGCTAAATGTTAACACAACCACGTCTTCCCTCTCCTAAAGTCCACGAAAGTTTTAGTGATCTGCTGCGAGACTAAGACCCTTTATGAACAAAAAGCTGTATAAAATTATAGGGTCCACAATATTCCCAAAGCTAAAAGAAGCAGCTCTCCCTCAGCCTGAAAATGGGTCCGCAAGACTAGCAAATTCACCTTTATACAAACGCCACAAACAGAAGATCAAACGGGGCGGTCTCACATGATCCCACTTTTTCCTTAGATGACTAGGAATCTATCCGATCTTTCCTTTCAAACCCACACGGCTAGGAGGGTAAAATGTTCTGAAAGAGCTTTTTTTTCTGGGTAGCTAGTACTTCTCTGAAAGAGAAATTATCAGTAAAACAAATTTACAGCTGTTGGATCAGTCTTTGGTGATATTCTTGAGTAAGCTTTTGAACCCAATGTGCTTTACTGCCCAATAAGGGAAATGAACAAACCTACGGGGTCATTAATTTCACTGATGCTCCAGGGTTAAAAACAGAAGAGCAATGCAAAGAACGAGCAGTAGAGACAGGAGCATAAAACATAGTCTAACATCCTAAGATGGATACCAAAATTACAAATGTTTACCACAAAGATTCTCAGTGGAAGTGGTGTGCCATTTTTTCTGTTCTGAGAACTTGATGCAGTGAGCTGTGGTGTCAGAATGTCAGTTGGGATGTGGGGCCCCATGTTCCTCTCCCAATTCAGCCACAACGACTCAGTAATCTTGGGCTAGCCACATATCACAGACTAAGATCGCTTAAGTGACTTAGGACTGGAAAATAGTTTATTGTAGTCAAGCTTCTCAATGAAAGTAGCCATTCACCATTTCCTGAGGACTCATTGTGAAATAAACCATAAACTCTTTGAAGCTCACACCTTTGCAAAACTGTGGTAAATTGAGAGAAAAAATCATATATGCAAAAACCAGACCACGAAAGGAAAGTAGCTGCAACTACCCAATTATTAGTAGTGGAGAAAGTGCAATAGAAAACTGGAAAAATAGAAGAGCAGCAAGGCCGCAGCTGTTGTACCATATTCCGGCCACCTGAGGTTTGAATTTCGAGTGACTCAGTATTTCCCATGAGCTTTCAGATCGTTTGGGACCAGAACTAGGAATTGGCAGCGCATTTTGAATTAGATTGGTAATGGACCAGTAGCAGAAGTGTTTCAACAGTGAGTTATATGTCCTTATATCCCACGGCTGTGATCACAGATACAAAGGGACATTGTCTGTTAAGTTCCGTTCAGAGCTCTGAGACGAGGTTGGAAGGTCAAGCAGTTCAAGATCCAAAGCACTGAGACAGCGTGAGCTCCTGCACTCGTCCAGCTTCTGCCTCACCAGTAGTTCGAAGCCACAAGATGTCACGTAGATAATCGGTGGCCACTTCGGGGGAAGGAGCAGTGGTCCTGCAGTCGTGCATCGACCAAGGCCATCTTTGATAACCCATGGCCTCTTGGTGTCCTGGAGAGGAAGCACCACCACCAAGTCAGACGACTGACAACTTGTCAAAGGGAAACCCTTCCTTTAAGTTCCCGTCAAAGTAATGTAATTATCTTTGTTATGGAAAAGGAATCAATCGATTATTCTTTACGGAAGGAGGCTAAAGCAGATAATCAGTCAATTGAATTAGTACTTCCAAGTCTTCAGGCATACTGGCACTCATTAAAGCCCAGTGGCCGCTGCTCGGGGATCTGGAGTGCTACTAAAAAAGTATGTTTCTGCGCTCTTAACTGGGTCTCCAGAATGGGCATAGCACCCCTCCACCCACTTCTTCTGGCCCCCTCTCTATCACGTGGCCGGGTTGCCCATTCTCTCGAAACTCATACCGTGCCTTTTCGCCTTACGCTGGGAACGCCGTGCACCCGTAGTATTTCCCTTAGCAGTGTGGTCCAGACCGGACCCGCGGTACAGAAGGGCCACTGACGTAGCGTTCTGGGGCAAGGACTGTTCTCCCTATAGACCAATACGATCAACATACAAGTTCTTTCTTTTTCTTTTTCTTTTGAGGTTCTCCAAAATGCTGGTTTCTTGTGTGGCTGTACTGATCCCCAACATGCAGGGCAACACATGTCTTCCTTTCCTAAAGAATTAGTAATAAGGCGTTTAGGCATTTTCACTTGCATAATGCTGTGACACCTTACTATCCAGATTTACTTGTGGCTCCTTCAACAATCTGTAAAATTGGTACTCAAAATTCTGAGTAGCTGTTTATTAGCTAAATTTCGTTCTTAACTTCACAAAATAACAAGCCCCCCCAAAAAAAAAACCACAAGGCATAGGCACAGGAAACGGCAACGAATGAAATAATAAGTTTATGCTATTTATGATGTTTGTATGTCCCCTAATGCATACGTATATATAAAAGGTTCTTCCTCATTGTTAGTATACTCTGAAGTGTTTGAAAATCGAGAAATCTGAAATGTTTTGGATTTTTTTTGGAAAGCCTTCTTCGATTTGGTTAATCCAGCTGTGGGAATAGATATAATGATCAACCAGATGTTGCATATAATGATGGCTATTTCAGTGTGAATAAACATTAGTTTCTATTTAAAATGGGGGGGGGGGGTAATAGGAGGTTAATAATACCCAATACGTTAATCCCAGCTTTAAACCTTAAAGTTTCCTGTGTGTGTTCACGTTCCTATAGTACAGTGCTGCTGCTGCTTTGCTTATACAGGAAACTGACTCATCAGAGTCCAATCTTCAATACGATCTTGCGAAGAAGGAGGGGGAGGGCAAAGAGAAATACCAATAAAATGAAGAACAAGAAGAAGAAGAAGCCCTTCTGCAAATTCCAGTTCCTCAAAAACCAGCTCGGATGGTTTTTGTTTTGTTTTGTTTTACCAGAACAATGGAGAAAGAGGAGTTTGAAAGAGACACAATTGAATCAAAAGGAGAAAGTGGTGGTGTGTGTGAAAATAACTGGAGCCCTATTTTATTTTAGAGTAGACCCATTGACCTCAAAGGGGTTCCTCTCGTGTAAAGGGAGTTAATGTTGGTTTTTTGGATTTTTTTGGCAATGCCTCTCGGAGGAGAAAATGGCAACCTTGGCTAGCGTTTAATTAGGGAGTCAACGGCTTACTCGCGAGTAAACGCATTGAGAAAGGCAGCCACACAACCCTGGGGAGGGAGGGGAAGTTTCCAGGGGAGGAGTTTCGGATCGGGGCTCCGCCAAGGGGCTTCAGAGGGGGTTTGGGGGGGATTTACATGCAGAGAGAGATTTAGTTTCAGAGGGATCCGGCTCAACTGGTTTGTGAATCGAGCCATCTCTATTTTTTAATGCAGCCGCAGCGCTTTGCCAGGGCGGGGTCGAGAAAGGCTGGCTCCTCGGAGGGAAATAATCATATAATATAATATAATATAATATAATATAATAATAAAACAAAATCCTCTGCATTTTGTCGGAGTCGCACTATCCCTTTAAATTATTAAAATGTAGGCAGGGAGAAATAGTGTGTGTGGGGGGATTTTATGACTTAGAGAGCTTCTCCTTTGCATATCCGCACTGCAGGGATAATCCGGTTCGAGGCCACTTTGGCTCCATGCTATGGAATTCTGGGAATGATACTTGGTTGCGGCACACGGATCGGATTACAACTGTACAGACCCTTTGATTTCTTTATTTCTTTCCCTGTAGAGTAGAGTACATCGTGCTTACTTCATTCTTCCATATATATATATATATATATATATATGGAAAAGATCGACTCTGATAGTGGGGGGAAAAGGAGGAGGGGGAAAGACAGAAAGAGAAAGAGAAAAAGAAAGAGAGAGAGAGAATGCACCATTTTCTATCAATAATCACGATCCTCGTATTGGAAATGCTGAGGCTGCTGCTGCTGTTTTTCTTTGCCCTCACTCCTCCTTCTCTAAGTTTTTTTTTTGGGGGGTGGGTAACTCTGCAGAAACGATCTGTCAATCAATCAATCAATCAATCAATATCCCCCCCCCAATCCTTGCAAGCAGAGGGTTGTGCCTTCTAAGTTGCTCTTCTCTTCTCCTCCTCCTCCTCTTCTAGTGACTTTTAATTTCGGCTTGCATTTGACCCCTTCCTGAAAAAGAGGGGGGTCCTTCCTAACCCCCCCTTGGGATCTTGCAAACTCTCCTGCAAAAGGGAGAGATCCCCCCCTTCGATCCCTTCGCCGGGGATCCATTCGAAAGTCCCCCGCCCTGCCTCCGCCGCTTTGGTTATATAAACACATTAGTCCTTGGGAGGAGGAGGAGGAGGAGGAGGAGGAGGAGGAGGAGGAGAGCTGCATTGTCAACACGGAACTGGCAGGCGATAGGAGGCTGTGTGTGTGTGTGTTGTGTATATGTGTTGTGTGCGTGTGTGGAAACAAGGGGGGGGACTCATCGCCTCCCAAATTAACGGGACCCAACCCGGCTAAGTCCTGCCCTGTTCCTCCTCCCGCCGAGTTTGATTGTTCTGCCATCCCTTTAATACACACACACACACACACACACACACACACACACACGTGTGTGTGTGTGTGTGTTTACGAGTGTGTCTGTGTGTGTTTTGTAGCGATCCCTGCCTGCTCGATCTGTTCTCAGGATCCCGTGATCGCTGGGCTCCGGCGGGCCCCCCCTCCTTCGCTCTCTTTCGGCAAAAGCTAACAAATGCGTATCATACTGATGATAGATAGATAGATAGATAGATAGATAGATAGATAGATAGATAGATAGAT
>NC_056524.1:165795997-165796408 GCF_019175285.1 Sceloporus undulatus
AGATAGATAGATAGATATTGG
Organism: Sceloporus undulatus; assembly: GCF_019175285.1. Taxonomy (NCBI): domain Eukaryota; kingdom Metazoa; phylum Chordata; class Lepidosauria; order Squamata; family Phrynosomatidae; genus Sceloporus; species Sceloporus undulatus. The sequence continues at coordinate 165,796,019 of NC_056524.1, forward strand.
TCGGTTTGTCTATCTCTCTGTTTATCTTTCTCGAAGCGATCCTTCTTGCTCGATCTGTGATCCCTGAGAGAGATCCCGTGATCTCTTTTGGCAAAAATAAACAGTTACACACACACACACACTGAACTATCTATCTATCTATCTATCTACCCAAAACGATCCTTGGCTGATCTATCTGTCCTTCTCTGGAGGATCCTGTGATCTCTGAGCTTCCGGGTGCCCTTGCTCTCCTTTGGCAAAAGCGAACATATATATATATATATATATATATATATAGTGTGTATATTAATAATGATATCGTCTCGAGGAAGAACAGCTGGAGCAGGCAGAGATCGCTTTGAGATCAATATATATATATATATATATATATATGAGAGATATCTATATATA
>NC_056524.1:165796508-165809813 GCF_019175285.1 Sceloporus undulatus
AATTAAATGAGTGTGCGCACCCGTTGCCCCCACGCACCTCCGTGCACATACCCCATTGTTTCCAATGGGGCTTGAACATAGGTGGAATTTGCCTTACGCGGAGGGGTAATAATGGCTCATTATTCTTGGGCTGTATCTACACTGCAGAATTAATATAGTTCGACACTGCTTTAACTGCCATGGCTCAGTGTTATGAAATTCTAGGATTTGTAACTTTGTGAAATATTTAGTCTTCTCTGGCAGAGAGCTCTGGTACCACAACAGACTACAAACCTTAGGATTCCATAGGATGGAGCCATGACAGTTAAAGTGGTGTCAAACAACATTAATTCTGCAATGTGGCAACAGCCTTAGTCTTTAATGTATTTCTGAAGTTATCTTTCCTCATGTGTGCTATGTACTTGCATACTATACAGAATTAAATAATAGCTTCTTTATTTGATTATAGCTATCCCTAAATGATAAGGTCACCTTAGGGTCACCATAAGTCAGAAGCAACTTGAAGACACAGAACACACACACATCACTGGATACTATAGTATAATTTGAATATTTCACAACAGCTCCTCAGGTTGAGTTGCTCCCTGTTTCCACACTGGAAAATGATTTTATGAATCACAAATAAACTCAGAAAATCCTTTGCACTAGGCCAACTCCATGACACAAGAGAGAGACTTTTGATGAAGAGCACACATTAGGAAGATAACCTGATATAAAATAGACCTCTCCTGCAATTTGTTTGATCCACTGTTTTCCTGGAATACAGTTTTTAAAAGTCTTTAGGCCCAATGGGTGTTGAAAAGTCTTTAGGCCCAATGGGTCAAGTCATTCTGCCTATATATCCAGTTCCTTGATTTTATGAACCACTTGAACACCCTCCAATTTATACATTAGGGAATAATAAATAAGCAGAACTTACAGCATATAGAACCCATTGCTAAACTCTTTTGTGATTTACATTTCTTTAAGCCTCAGAAGTTTCAAAGTACTAGTAAACTCCTACTTTGAATGGTAACATATGAGTACATCTATTTACTCTATCCAATCATTAAAAATATGAAAACACTAAAAATAAGTGCAAAACCAGTTGAATCTTTCACTGTAGATTTTCAAGGCCTATTATCTGCCTAAAATCACAGAGTTGGAAAGAAACTACAAGGCCAATCTACTCCTCAAAGATGCCCATCCAACCTTTGTTTAATAACCTCCAAAGAAGGAAAATCTACCATTCTCAAAAGCAGCCTATTCCATTATCAAACCACTCTTACAGTAAGGAAGGTCTAATGTTTAGGTGGAATTTCTTTTCTTGCAATTTGAATGCATAGTTTCATGTTCTAGTCTCCGGATCACTCCATCTTCTACAGGACTTTCCTTCAGATATTTAAAGACAGCTGTTGCATTACCTCTCAGTCTTCTCCAAGCTAAACATATTCAGCTCCCTAAGTCATTTTTCATAAAGCTTGGTTTCCAGACCTCTGATCATCTTAGTCACCTTTCTCTGGACACGTTTCAGCTTGTCAATATCCTTCTTGAACTGTAGTTCCCAGAACTGGACACAGTATTTCAGGTGAGCTCTGATCAAAACAGAATAGTGATACTACTACTTCCCTTGATCTCGACACTAGACTCTTGTTGATGCTGCCTAGAATTGCATTGGCTTATTAGCTTTGTCCCATTTCTTCGATTGTCAAGGAATTATGAGTCTGTCTTCGGGGAAATTTATGCCCTTCCCTCAATTTGGTGTTATTTACATATTTTATAAGCATACCTTCTATTCCATAATCTAAATAATGTATAAATATGTTGAACACTAGGCCCAGGAGAGAACTCTGATGCACCCCACTAATCATTTATCTCCTAGATGATGAGTTCTCTGGATTCAGTCTGTCGACCAAGTACAAATCCACCTATCAGTAGCACTGTCTAGCCCTGAGTTCACCAACCAACCTGTGTCAATATCATGTGGGATCTTGTTAAAAGCCAAAAGGAAATTCACATATACAATATTCACAGCACTCCTATGATCTAATAACTTGTAACTCTGTTTTAAAAAGAGACAGATTAGTTTGGCATGACTTGTTTTTGAGAAACCTAGGCCGGCTGCTAGGAACCACAGCATTCCTTTTTAAATATGCACAGACAGAATCTTTTATCAACTGTTCTAGAAACTTTCCTGATATCGGCACCAAACTGATTAGTCAGTAGTTGCTCGGGTCCATCCAGTTCTGACAGTTTGAATTCATTTAGAGTAGACTCATATTGTATTACTACTTCTTAACCTATTCTGGGCTGCAGTCCTGTTGGTTGTTGTTAGCTGCCCTTGAGTCAACTTTAACTCATAGAGACCATGTGAAAGAGACCTCATCAAGACTCCCTATCCTCTACATTTTTGCTGAGGCCATATAAGTTCAGGCCTATGGTCTCCCTGGTTGAATCTAGCCATCTGGCTTATGGTCTTCCTCTCTTTCTTTTCTTTTAATAGCATCATTGACTTTTCTAATGAGTCTTTCCTTTTCATGGTGCATCCAAAGTACATCCAAAGGCCAGGATCTGAACGTTGGTGGTACCAGGGCTATGGAGTTCTGGTTTGGGAGTCACAAGGTACCCGGGGGTGATGAGCGAAGGCGTTTGGCCATTGCGGGGGCCAGAACGCAGGTGCGTCTCCCGGTGACTAGGGGCTTTGGAAATTGGTGAACGCAAGATATGGTTTGCGCTCAAGTGGTGTTCCTTAGCCCCTAGGTCATCCCATGCACCGGGTGGGTGCCCGGTTTTGGATAATCAAACAACATCAGGTTGTTTGATTGCACAGATCCTGACCTTATGCTTTGTGCCAACCCTACCTATGGTTAATAAAGTTGTGGCCTTTCTTCCAAGTTGGTGTACTGTGGTTCTTTTGACAGCACATACAAGGCAAATATCATGGCTTGGACAATAGTTCTATTTGCATCAGTTAGAATGCTGCTTTTCTTTTAGGAGAAGACTGATGTAAAGAACAATTTGGACTTTGTCTTAGCCCCTATAATATTTCACTACCTGATTTATGCAGTGAGCCTACTATTAACTTGTTCTTTCTCTTGCTCCAAATATACTAACAACAATAACAATAATAGTGGATCTTGTTGTTGTTTTATGTTCTATAGCAAGCCTGAGCGTTAGCTTTTCTGATAACCTCTTACAAGTATTTCCTATTTATTTATATTTGTCTTTAGTCATTTCCCCATTCTTCCAGTCTACAATTACATTCCCCTCCAGGAATGATATTCCTTTGTCCAGTGGCATTTGTACTGATTTTCTAGCCATTCTCAACTTTCTTGCTCATTCTTCCCTCCTGGAAATCATTTCACATCCTAAGGGGATACATTTTGCCCTATAAATGTGCCTGGCCAGGCATTGAGGTCAGACAGACAGTCTGTCTGGATCTCACTTGACTCCTCAGTATAAGCTGGCCACACAGCAATCCTAAGGCAGCTGCTGAACCATTTTCCACCTCATAGTACCCCCTGATTGGAGCTACACATTGGGAATTGGTACAGTATTACCCTCTGCAACCTCTTTAAGTTACTATCTGCTACCATCTTTTATATCATTATTTCTTGGAAGTGTGCATGAATGAATGACTTGTATGAATGGTGATTTCCTTGATTACAAATAAAATTATGTTTGAAGCTGCACTCTGGAGTTCTGTTTCTCAGAACCATTATTCACAGGCTTGAGTTGCTTTAGTTGCCCAAGCCCTCTTGGCTGCTGTCATCTGAGCTGATGAAAATTCCCTATTTGAATATTAATTGTGAGGGCACTCCTGGGACCCTTGCATTTTGGGTAACACAATGCTTATTCAAGCATATCTCTGCATTTGATGCCCTATGCTGCTATTCTGTATGCGGGTTGTGTAGTCCTATTATTGCCTATAGCCTTATATGGTTTGTGTGGTTCTTTACACTACGCTAAGGGCTTATTGAATTGAGGCCAATGTCTATTTTTGGATTTTGCTGTGATAAAAACATTTGACATAATATGACTGAAGAAAAAGTAATATACGGTTGACATTAAAATGGGACGATTTCTCCTAAAAATGGGAAAGAAACCAAAGTCAATGCAGTATTGTGTCAGTTTTAATAATCATATGACCAGGAAAAAATGCAAAATAATTTAAAATAAATAAGAAGAGAGAACCAGACATGAATGGTTTAGAATGAAGGTGAATATGGGGATAGACAAAGCAACAGGTTAACGCTACAGAGCTATACTGACATAGTTTAACTGTGATATTTTGCAGGGTTTTGTGATACACTGAGAGTAAAATCTGGAAATTATTTAGCCTGTCCCCAAATAGTAATATAATGCTGAGAAGGACAGCATAGGGCTCCCATTCTTTATTTAGCTTGCCAAAGCATTTGTTCTAATCCAAGTCAGCCACTCTGGGGGAAATAAATAATATTGCAAGGTGCATAACATTTGGCAGACCAGATCTGTGCAGTATCAGTGTCCTTTATTTGAATATTTAAATCAGACATCTTAAGAATGGCTCACATGCCCTACAACTGGAGAACATTTGTACATCTCCCAATATCATGAACATTCATCTATGCAAAAAAGTAAAAGTTTAAGATTGCATGTTGGATTATGTCAGTGATGAAGAATAGGTATGTCCCCTGATTTTATGGTGCTAGGTATGCATGTGAAAAAACATGAATATTCAAAACTTTGTTATTACACTCTACAAAGGTTTGAAATGTTGTCCTGTGGATAACTGTAAAGAGGACCACTTCCCTTCCTGGTAGGTTTTTTCCTCTTTTAAAAAGGAAAAACAAATCCATGCATTGCAAGAATTGGCAATAACAGCTTCACACTGCTGCAGATTTAGACCCATGCCAGCTATCTATTGTTTCCCTGTCACCTCAATATTATCATAACTTTACTTTCTGCTCCTTCAGCATCTCTTCTAAAGTACTTCCTTTAAATCATACCTATGAATTTCAGCACAGTGGAAGGTGGAACAGTATCTGCTTTAAAAATTATCTTCAGAGCTTTGCTAAGAAAGTATATCCCAAGTATTACATGACCACACAGCTCTGTGATTCATGAACAGTGCCAGACTCTTAAATTAAATCTTAATGGTATTTTGCTAAATTTGAAAGGCAGTTCCATTACTATAGTCTATAACCTAAATCTTGCAATACAAAAATGATTCCACATGTATTTATAATGGAAAGGGGGAAGGGGATAGGAACAGTAAGATTGTATCCTGAAAGATACACTATGAAAGCAATTTATTTCAGACAATTTTGACAAGAACAAGTAGCTTACATATAATTGTGGTTCTTTAGATGATCATCTGTGAACTCACACAAATGGGTGATCCAATTTCTTCTACTAGGTTTTTCATAGTTATACTTACCTTTATTCTTCCGCAAGTTCAGAAAGATTATTACTTTGCTACTGTAGACTTAAAACATGTTTTATTTGGCATATCTCAATTCATTAAGATTGCTTATATCATTTTAGGATGCTTCCTTCCACCATAAAGGAAGTTACTATGCTTCCACACATCAGGGTCTGTCTTTGTGTGGCTTCATTTTGCCATGTTCTTGAGCATCATCTACCTAATACTTACACTTTTGACTAACCCACCTAAACATTGGGAAGAACTTCCTGACAGTAAGAGCTGTTTGACAGTGGAACGCACTTCCACAGAGTGTGGCAGAGCCTCCATCATTTGATGTTTTTAACAGAGACTAGATGGTCATCTGTTGGTGGTGTTTTGATTGTGTATTCCTGCATGGCAGGGGGTTGGACCGGATGGCCTTTGACATCTCTTTCTATGATTCCATGATCTAGTCCTCCAGATGAATTTCAGCTCCAACCTTCCCAGTGCATGAGATTCATGAGATACTAAATCAACTCAGATCTATCATCAGTTCAAGTGAGCATTATCTGTGCTCTGTGCTAGCCTTTCAATAATGCTCACTTGATCTGATGATAAATCTATATATGGAATCACTTAGATATCTCATGAGTCACCTGCACTAGGAAGAAAGGAGCTGAAATGTCACCTGATTTACCTGAATGGTCTAAATACCCTAAAGGACTGACCTAAATCCCCTAAAGGCACCAGAGCCCATCTAATCTTGAAAACTAAGCAAGATCAACTCTGGTTAGTACTTGGGTGAGAAACCATCAGCAAATATAAGGTGCTGTAAAGCTATTTTCTGAGGAAGGAACTGGCAAAACCACCTCTGAATATTCCTTGCCTAAGAAAACCTTATGAAATCAATGGGGTTGTCATAAGTCGATTTGCAGCTTGAAGGCACATACATGGAAAGAGCAGGAAAGCACACTTTATGCTTACATTTCTGTATGGCTGAGTGTGGTGTTGTTGTTGTTGTGGTTGTTATATTCATTTATATCTCATCTTTCTTCCAATATTGGGACTCAAGGCAGCTAAATGCTAAATAAATTTTATACAAAAGCATTGGATAAAAGTATAAATAGATTTTAAAAGTGATTAAACAATTTAAAAATAAAAACATTAACATTAAATTATTTAGCTTACCCTTAAACCTAAAAACAGCATCCACACGCATTAAAGGTTCTGCAGTGTACCTACCCTGTTTGCCTGATATGCCCACCCTTACCGCCACACTTCCATTCCATGTCTCATGGGGTAGAAGCATATGGCTATGTTCCATGCCAATAAGAAATAATATATTAGCTGAGATCCTCTAGGATCCTCTAAAAATTTCAGAGCTGCTGGAATTATTTTGTGTCTGGCTACAGGACATAGCCAGATGCTGACGCCAGTCCTGCCCACTCCACATAAAGCACGAATAGCAAGGAAAGCAATGGAGCTTTCAGAGGCTGCACAAGTCTCCTTAAATTCTACTTATTTTGAAGAGTTAGTGGACCAACCTGATTCGAGCAATGCTTATTTCGACTTATTAATATAGCTGACATTCATTGAATGTCTTTCTATTTAAATAACCGAATATCAGGGTTGGCTCCCATTTTTCTGATTTTGATTGCTTCTTTGGCTGCCTGATGTGCATCAGTTGGCAAGGGCATTTACTTGCATGGCATATCATTTCTTTCAACATCCTAATTGAAATAAAGACAGTCCATTTCGGAAATGTTTTGACCCTGCCTGGTATTTTTAATTCAAATGTTTCTGCATCTCTTTGTTTGAGTCCTGAAAAAATATTCAAGTTGTTTTTTTATATATATAAATGTAGCTAAAGGAAATGATACTCCATTGAGGTCAAGTACTTTTAAAAGCCCTTTTAGTTTGATGTTGTCCTAACATATCATTTTTTTCCTGTCAGTAGTGTAACTATACCGGTCAGGTTATATTTTATGTACCAAACTTCTAGTCATAAAAGTCTAAATGGCAAAGATGTCTCATAGGTTCCTTTAGCTATAAAAATATATCTTTATTTTACCCAAGGTAACCTCTGAGCTATAAGCCCTTTTTTAATATTTGTGTGATGGTGGGATAAGGAACTGGATGATCATGCCCAGCTGTTTCCCAGATGAAGTCCTGCTCTATTCTGTTATCTGGAGCACTGGGATTTGAAGAATTGTACTAAACAATCAAGGCATAAGAAGTAATCAATCATGTGTTTTGCTTTCTTTCTCATTGTGGCTTTTTCGCATCCTAAGGAATAGTGGCCATTCCAGCAGTTAAGCACAACTCGCTTAGATACCCGTCTCCACTGTGATTTGCTAAACTTGTTGCCTTTCTTTAGGTTGTTTTTCTAAAATGAATATTTCCTCTCCGGCATCGAAGAACATAGAAAGAAACTTTTGTATATTTAATAAATGTGTATCTACCTTTTAGATATTTTAAGAAGGTAGATTATAATGATATATACAGAAAAAAATATAATAAAATACTATCCTAGTTAAACCTAACACAGCTACAGGAAAAGAGATTCCACCTCAACATTAGGAGGAACTTCCTGACAGTAAGGCTGTTCGACAGTGAAACACACTTTCCTAGGAGTGTAGTGGAGTCCTCCTCTTTGGAGGTCTTTAAGCAGAGGCTAGATGGCCACTGTCGGGGATGCTTTGATTTGGATTTCCTGCATGGCAGGGGGTTGGACTGGATGGCCCTTGCAGTCTCTTCCAGCTCTATGACTAGGATTCTACATACAAATTCATTGGTATGTGGAATATAGATCTAGATCTAAAGATCCAGTTCTGAACCCCAAGGAACTTCAAGTTTTGCTTCCCAAGCAGCAGTCCCTCAGCGAACAGAGCAAACACTTTTTAAAACCATGGGGATGTTCAAAAACATATTTGTCATGGTCACCTATTGTTCAACATCCACTGGTCATGTTCAAACCTCATTCAGATCTGAAGACTACCTTGGATCCCGGCCAACCAATTTTGTAAATGGAAGCTCATAGATTTTACCTATCGGTTATTATAAGCAATCACATCTGTTGGCTTTACATTCTGTGTCTTCTTTCATTCTTCTTCAATAAAGTTATATTGCAGACTCTGTGCAAAGGCAATCTGGCATAAATTTCAAATGGCATTTGTGATTATCAATTTTACACATCTTCCAGTAGAATATTTTATCATTCTAGAATTCAAAAAAATGTATTTAGAGACACAAGGGTTTCCAGCCATTAAAACAAGTGCTACCTGAAATCCAGAATCATGCCTAACAACATGAAAAAGAGATTGCTGAGATTGAAACACTGAGTCAAAGCCTGCATTGTAGTAGTACATTTAGACTAGTACAGGATTTCATTCTCCAATCTTTCCCCCTTAATTTATTATTATTTATTAAACTTTATTTCTAAAGCGCTGAATTAACACAGCGCTGTACAAGGTCGGTAAAATTAAAGAGTATATAAAGCCTGCCCAAGGCATACACTCTAAGATAATAACAATTAAAAGAGGAATAGATAAAATTACCATATAGAAAAGAAAAAACAAATTAAAACATCAATATAAAACAAATCACATACAAATCAATATTATCAGACACCAGATACAATCACAAATTCCCTGAGAACACTTCCCTAAACAATATGGTTTCAGCTCAGCTTTAAAGCTGGTTAGGGAAGTTGGAGCCGGCATGCAGAGGAAGAAGGTTCCAGGAAGGAGGGGCAGCAGAGGAAGGGACGGATCTGGGACGGGGCAGAGAAGATCCTGGGTTGAGAGAGAGACTTTTGCTGCCAGAGCGGAGAGTGCGAGTAGGGATGTAGGGAGAGAGAAGATCGGTTAATAAAGAGGAGCCAGGCCATGTAGGCTTTAAAGGTGAGTAGCAAAAGTTTGTACCTGAGCGGAAAGGAAGGAGGGAGCCAGTGAAGGGAGGACAACAGAGGGGAGACATGATCATACGGCAAGCGAGTGAAATAATGTGTGCAGCTGAATGTGAACAGAAATTATGGGTGGAGATGAGAGAGGGGAAGCCTGCCCAAGAGGAGTTACAGTAGTCTAGTCGTGAGACCACTAGGGCATGGACCAGTGTCTTTGCGGTAGAAGCTGTGGCGGGGTACAAACCGCCGCTTTGCGGCGCTCCCCCGCCGCCGCCATTGCTCCGCGCGGGAGCCGCAGCAGCCAAACACGCGACTCCCCGCGTGAGCAAAAAAGAAGCTCCATTTCGGAGCTTCTTTCTGCGGCGCCTCTATGACGTCGCGAGGCGCCGCAGGCGCATTCGCGACGTCATAGGCGCCGCAACACGTCTGGACGCTATGCGCCAGTACGTAAAGATGGTAGTGCCCATGTGGAAGGGGCGCCGCATCTTTGTACGTACTGTATAGTCTAGGTTAGGGGATGCGGAGCACCGCCCCTTCCTAACCCTAGACGTATACAGTACGTACTATATGGCGGTGTGTATCCGCCTGAGAGATATGGACGGATTTTGGTGAATTATAGAGAAAAACTACAGACTTTGGCTGTAAGTCTGGATCGGAGGGATAAATGACAAAGAGTAGTCAAAGATGAACCAAGACTGCGGGCTTCCTGGACCGGCTGGATAGAGACGTTATGGACAGAAATAGAAAAGGATATTGAAGTGGCGATAGGGAGGGAAAACAAGAAGCTCGGTCTTGGACATATTGAGCTTCAGACGCCAATGGTGCATCCAGTGGGAGACAGCTGTTAAACAGGATGACACTTGCTGCTCTAGCTCTGGCGAAAGATATGGGGTGGAAAGGTACAGTTGGGTATCATCGGCGTACAGATGGTAGGAGAAACCAAAGGAACTGATAAGTTTACCAAGGGAGAGTGTGTATAAAGAGAACAGAAGGGGACCCAAAACAGAGCCCTGAGGAACTCCAACAGGTAAGCGGACAGAAGATGAGGTCTGACCACCCGAGACCACCGAAAAAGATCGATCTGACAAGTAAGATGTGCTTCAGTGTGCTGCACTGTTTGAAACTCTGTTCTAATAGGGTTCCCAACTGTGTGGGAAAGATTCTGGGCTTATGAAGAGGATTGAAGAGCAGGAAGAGGTATCATCTTTCTTCCAGTTCTGATTATAAACTCACTTCAGTCTCTGGAGCTTTGAGATGATACCACTGGATTTTGTCACCATTGTGACTGTGTGTTGTTGTTTTTGTTGTTGCTAAATGGTACCAATGGGATAGCTTGCTTCCTCATACAAACTGAGATTGAAACATACAGCCAGTTTGTAGCCACCATTTATGCAGATTTTTGCTGTATTTTATTACAGTATTTGGCATCTTTCCTACAATTGCCTGTGTTGTCTTAATGTCTTCTGTCTTTCTGTGCTCTGATCAATCAAGTGATCTATTTTGCATTCAGGCTGGATGGCCAAGGTTAATGGGTATATGAAAATCAGAACACTTGACATATCTAAACAGCCTAATAAAAGTGGATATAAGGGAAGAGAGGGAAAGCAGACTGCAGTGACACCTGCACTTTTTAGGGATCTTCAGTTGTGTAAAATGGGGTTCTTTTGCCAGAGAAAAAGACAGGCAAAAGAAGCTACTATCTCCTCCACATATGTCTCCCTGAATTTGCTCTGTAGGGTTAGGAGATCCATTTGGGCATGTAGAGAGCTATTGGATGAGGTAGGATGGGAGAACTTCTATTATGATTATTTTAATCATTTTTATTAAACAGTAAACACAACCACTTGCAAACATAAACTACAACCAAGCTACAAACCCAACTAAACAACAACAAAATGAACATTAATTCCACTACTAATCCCCTTCACCCCCAAATGGATATATTCCCCTATTGATATACTTCATTAATATGATAATATCGGTGCGTTACAGACCACCTGAAAGCGGCGGTCTGCCAGCACTGCCGGTTGCTGCGTCCGGGAACCGCAGCGGCCAAACCACACGGCTCCCGGATGCAGCAAAAAAGAAGCCCGAAAATTGCGCTTCTTTCTGCGCTCTGGAAGTGGCGCCGCGAGGCGCTAGTCGCACACTCACAGCATCACTTCCACCACGTGACGTCCAGATGCTATGTCTCCGCGACGTCAAGATGGCCGCACCCATGTGGAAGGGCACCGCCATTTTCTACACACTCCACACGTACTAGGGTTGAGGACGTCTAGAATAGATGCCCCTTTCTAACCCTAATATGCCCCTTCCTAACCCTAGTACGCGCAGAGTGCATACTTTCGGCCTGTGTGTAACGCGCCTTAGTTATGCTTCTACAACATATATACACAATTTACTTTATGAAACCTAAAAATGATATATCCCCTAATAAGACTATAAGAAATTAATAAACTGTTCCCACTCTTTCTTAAAATTATTCAAGGATTTCTCCTTAATCAACATTGTCAATATGTCCATCTCTGCAAGTTCAATTATCTTCATCGGCTAGTATTCCTGTGTTGAAATAAAAACATCTTTCCATCTCTTGGCAAACACTATTTTTGCTGCCATAATCATATATTGTAATGTCCTTCCATATTTCTTCTCAATTTGTTCATTTAACATTCCCAACAAAAGAGTCTCTTGCTTCAACTGTATTATTAAAAATGTTCTCCAGCATTAAGTTTATTTGACTCCAATATTTCTGTGCTTTATTAAAAGTCCACTACATGTGGTGAAAGGCCTTGATCTTCTGTTTATATTTAAAACATTTATTTGAACTATTTTAAACATCTTTGATAGCCTTCCTAGTGTTAAATATCATGTTTACATCATCTTATAGAAATTCTCCCTCAACTCATAACTAAAAGTAATTTTCAAACTCTTTGTCCCCAGCTTTTCCCATTCCTCCATTTGGATTGGAGAACTAATATTTTGAGTACATTTCACCATACAATCTTTTATCTGTTCCCCTTCTCTTTCAAATCTCAGAAATAGCTTATACATTTTAGCAATCAAGTGATCATTATCAGTATGTAGTTGGATTTCAATTAAATTTAGTTTGATGGTGAAAATAGAGATTTCAAGCCCTTGAATTTTTAAATCCATTATAAATCTTTCAGTTAGTTGTCCATAAGAAAACTAGTTTATAACATATCCTTCTGACTCTAACTCTTCTCTTGATCTCAATATATAGTGACTAGTTTCCAGTAATAACAAATCTTTGTATGTTATCTGTTTTTGCATTTTTCTTTTTTTGAAAACTCTTCCATATGTGAACACTAAAGAGCAAAGAACCTTGATTAAAATTGTGTTTTGTATCTATTCCAGGTACACAATAATGATCATCTCACAAAAATATTATTAACACTTGAATCAACTTTTGCTTTGTCGTATCAGAGAAAACCATGTAAATCAAAATTCAGACCTGAACTATATAATTGCCTCAACCTTCTACTATGTGAGTGAAGAAATTCCATTATGCGAGTGGAGGTCCAACTGCATTTTATTTTAGTTACTTATACCCTCCTTGGCAATTTCTACAAAGTGTCTTTTTCCTCGAGAGGAAAGATAATCCATCTACAGCAGCTGGCAATTGATAGACCACTGGAGAAAATGTCAGTCAACACTGAAATAACTGTGGTATGGAGAAATACATATAGTACACTGATGAGCAGACTGTGTGATGCATGTTTGGGCCTATTCAAGACAAAAGCAGGAAATAAATTAAATAAACAAACTATTTTAGGCCTGTTACAGACTGCCAAAATAAAGCTGCTTTGGGTCTCTTTGGAGGTATGCTATTTAAATGATGCATGGGTCCTAAGAGTCCGGAGGTCGCGCCAAAGCCACACTCCATTCCAATTTCCTAAGCACTGCAGTGCAGCTTTGGTGCAGCTTCCGGATTCTTAGGATGCATGCATCATTTAAACAGCATACCTCCAAAGAGACCTGAAGCAGCTTTATTTTGGCAGTCTGTAACAGGCCTAAA
>NC_056524.1:165809913-165812570 GCF_019175285.1 Sceloporus undulatus
GAGTGGTGGTGGGGAATGGGATCAGGTCAAGCAGTTCTTCTCCACCTCCGAGGCCTGGACCAAGGATAATAATAGATAATAATAGACAAGGATAATAATGGACAAAATACATAATAATAATACTAGACAAAGGCATCTATTTCAAAGTGAGATTGCTACAATAGGAATAAGTACCAGTAACCTTCTTCTTAGATTCATATGAAGTTTTACTACTTGTTTACTTCCTTTTCTTTCTGTTCTCCTTCCCTTACTTCCCAAACTACTATTCCCTACAACTATCTTTTCATCCTTCCTTTTCCTCTTTTAGTATCCATTCTTATTTGTATTCCCTTGCTCCACCCCATCTTACCTACCTTCTATTATCTTCTTTACCATTCCTTCCTTCTTTCTTTCATACACATCCCCACTTTTACTTTCTTATCCCTAATTCCTCTGTAGCAGTTGACTATTTCTATATTCCCATTCACTCTTCTTGCATCTCCCTCACTCTCGACCTCCTTCTCTCACTGGTTTCTTTCTTAATATATACTGACCTTCTTATATATTAATCTATATAGCTATTTGTATAGAGTAAAACAAGTGTATGCTATTGATTCTTGCTTCATTTATGTAATTACTGTTTATCTTCATACGAGTCTCAAACATTATTCATGCATAATTCCATTACCTTTATCTAGCAAGCGAACCTTATATATTGTTGTACTTCTGACAACCTATGTAACTTTTCTATCCCTACAAAAAAAGTAAATCTTTAAACATTGTAGTCCCTAGGTGTAGCCATGAACACTGTTTGTGACACTGATGTTGTGGGTAGGGGCTGTGCACACACCTTCGGTTTCCCTTCTTCTATACCTTTGTCTGGAGTACAAATCTGTGTACCTGGCTTCTGTTCCATATGCATCTTTTAACCAGCTGTTCCACCCCATTTACTAGCCCAGAAGCTGATGAAAAAGGACAGTGATAGCAAGATTTGGCAGTTCAATTTGGCAGTGGGAGCTAAACTCAAAAACGGGTCTTTTAAAAGTCACCTAACAAGACTTTAGCCACCGTACCACTCTGGATTTCTTAAAGGTTGTAACCAAGGAAGAAGGGTACAGTAACAGTTGTGAACCCAGTTGCAGACCTGAACTGCTCCATTAAAGAGTGAGCGCTTCTAAGGAATAATGCAAATAACAGATTATTTACATGTTAGAAAACGATAGCAGTGAAGATGTTCTCAGGGCTAAAATGTGTTGCCCGTAGCGAAATATGATCTCTTTGCAAGGTTAATGTTTTCCAAGTCTTTATTTTTTTGATGTATTCGAAATGGAGAGTACAAACAAATCTTCTGTATGACAATACAACATGTGGGCAATGGTGTCAACCTCAGAATCGTTTCTGGATTTCAAAATGGATTTTTGTGGGTTACGTTTAGATCAGAGGTGGTCATTTATGATCCTCTGGATGTCATTTGACTGTAATTCCCAGCCGTCCCAGCCAACACCAGCACTTGGGAGAGCTGATAAGCACTGTAGCCTAACATTTAAAGTAGTGGTTCTCAACCTTCCTAATGCCACAACCCACAGGGTGAAAACCACATAGGAGTTGTGTCCCACAAGTTGAGAACCGCTGTACTAGAGTATGATAGATTATGGTCTTAGGCGACCCCTGTGAAAGGGTTGTTCGACCCCCAAAGGGGTCCCGACCCACAGGTTGAGAATCCCCGATCTAAAGGGTCACAAGTTGCACATCCATGGTTTCTATCAAGGCTGGCCATAAGATAAACAACACCCTGGGTGATGAGGTCTTGGCTGTGCACCCCACCCAGAGAGATTATGAGTATACAAACCCTTTCAGTCAAGACTGTGAAGATCACATATAAGTTAGTGCCATCTGATTCATAACAGTACAGTTTTGACAAGAATGCCACCCTACTATCCAGCTTCCTTAAGAATAAGAGCTCAGTGGCAGAGATCACGATCTGCACGCACAAGGTCAAATGTTGAACTCTTGACTTCTCCAGTTGAAAAGATCAGCTAGCAGATGACACAAAGGCTTCTTCCTGAGACCAGAGATCTGACAACAATCAGTACAGTCCATTCTATGCTAAATGGAAAGATGGTCTCATCAGATACAAGGCTGAAGCTATGCTTCTGTGTACCCGTTTCACTGACTGCCTCCAGATATTCATCTATGATGTCATAAACCCTAGTGTACAATTACTGCTTCAGAAGCTTCAGACTACCTTCATCTTTCTGCAACTGGCTCTAGTGAGGTGCTTTGCCTTTTCTGTTTTGAGCCTGTGTCCTTTCCACAAATACAACAGTCAAGACTATGGGTGCCATGCTGAATGCAGTACAGCAGGGGTAGGCAACCTTTTTGAGCCGGGGGCCAGGTTGCTGTCCCTCAGGCGACTGGGGGGCTGAAGCCGGGGGTGGAGCTTCAACCCTCCGGGGTGGGGGCCACATGCCGGGGGTGGAGCTTCCACCCTCCGGGGTGGGGCCGCATGCCGGGGGTGGAGCTTCCACCCTCCGGGGCGGGGCCGTGTGCCGGGGGTGGAGCTTCCACCCTCCAGGGGCGGGGCCACATGCCGGGGCGGAGCTTCCACCCTCCGGGGGACAGACCTCCCCATTTTGCTGGCCCCTGACAGGGCCCCAGGCCCCGTCAGAGACCGGCAA
>NC_056524.1:165812670-165814653 GCF_019175285.1 Sceloporus undulatus
TATTTTAACAATTGTTTTGCATTGTTTTCTTCCCAAAAAGTAATAGACAATGTATTTGTTATTGTTTTAAAATTAGATAGATGACACCGATGGTGGTGGCCATCATGATGATTGTAACAGCCTAATGAACGCTTTGTAAATGGTGAGAGATAATAGTTGCAGCACCCAATAACTTTTTCATGAAATTGAGTGCAAAATGTTTAGTTTAGTTCATTTTATTATTTGGAATAGGAGTGACATTTTTTTTTAAAATTGTCCTAACTGTGGATCAGAATAGTGTACTTACTAAACAGTTTTTTGTTTTTGTTGTGTGCCTTCAAGTAATTTCTTACTTATTGTGACCCTAAGGCGACCCTATCATGGGGTTTTCTTTGGCAAATTTCTTCAGAGGAGGTTTGCCATTGCCATCCTCTGAGGCTGAGAGAGTGTGACTTGCCCAAGGTCACCCAGTGGGTTTCATGGATCAGCAGGGATTCGAACCCTGGTCTCCAGAATCAGTCCAGCACTCAAACCACTACCCCACACTTGGTCTCTATACATGTGAGGAAGGCTTAAATTTAGCCTTATCTGGTTTTTTTGTTTTCAAACTCCAGCTTTCCTGATTCAGTTTTTTTTAAAGTGTCAAAATATGCAGTTTGCACCAATACAGTTTGCTGCTCTTTATTAACCCTCAAATTTCCATGTCTCTGTGTTCGGACTAAATTTAAAAAATGTTTTTTAAAAACATTTTGAGCAAGGCTGCATGCAAAATGTCACATGCAGCTCTACAATAAGTGTTTCACATCGTGTGACCTACAAACTAAATCTGAACTGAGGGAAAATGCAATTCAGGTTACCAAAATCAGAAGAAAGTTTTGGTTAAAAACAGACAAGAGAAGCAGCACATTTTCTAAAACCGAATTCCATCCGGTCCCTCCGGATATAGTGAAATATTATCACTATGCTAGAAACAATATGTGAGAAAGTTTAATGTACTCATCCAGCCTTCTGTGGCCTTTTCAACGGCTAGTAAATAGTAAAGAGGGCAAGTTCTGTGGCTTCAGCCCTGATCTGTGGTGGCAGCAACTTTATATAGAAAATGAAACCGAGCTCTTTGTAAAATGGGTAAAAGCAGAAGCTTGCCTCTTATGCATTTACAGGCTAGAAAAAAACCAAACAACCAAAGTGCCTTCCTCATTCATTCTCTAGACAACTTGTAT
Source organism: Sceloporus undulatus (assembly GCF_019175285.1). Taxonomy (NCBI): domain Eukaryota; kingdom Metazoa; phylum Chordata; class Lepidosauria; order Squamata; family Phrynosomatidae; genus Sceloporus; species Sceloporus undulatus. The sequence continues at coordinate 165,813,870 of NC_056524.1, forward strand.
GTTAAAAGTACATTATTTAATTTCAGTTTATTTCTTTTTAAGTTTTTAAGCTTCATCCTCTGAATTATGGCACCTCTAAAGCGAACCATGGGGCAGGTTTTGTTAAGGGGAGGTTTGCCATTGCTTTATCCTGAAGTTGAGAGTATGTGACTTCCCCAAGACCACCCAGTGGGTTTCATGGCTGAGCTGGGAACTGAGCCCTGGTCTCCAGAGTCATGGTCCAACACTCAAACTACTACGCCACGTCGCTACTCATATATGCCCATCTCTTATTAATAACAAAACTGGAAAGAAGCAGTACTAAGAAAAAGGCCTAAAAGGTAAGGAAAGAAGTGTTTGTGGCACTATGGCTGCTACACAATAGCCTTCTGCTACGGCTATATTTCCCCATTTCAAACTGGAATTAATTAATTAAAACCTAGGCTTCATTCCCATTTACAAATAAATTGCTTCGCGATCCGAATTGATGGATCGGTTTGGCAGTAGAGCGTGGTTCACACTACATTTTCCCCGATCGCATTTTCCAAAATAAAATAACCCACTTGTGGTTCACACTGATGAATGAATCAATTCAATTTAAACCGTTTCCTGTGGGAGTCTCTCAAAATAAACCACTTGTAGTTCACATTGGCAAATGAATCGGTTCAATTTGGAGCGTTTTCAACAGGATTTTTTTTCTCTGTCAACCAGTGCAATTGCATTTATGTATTTCTGTATGAGGGTCAAAGGGTGGGTGAACACAGATTGTTAATTTTCACTTCCCCACCTGGCGACTCCTTATCAC
>NC_056524.1:165814753-165815886 GCF_019175285.1 Sceloporus undulatus
TCAGTGCCAGTGTGAATGAGATGTGGATCTGAATCGATTTACTATGACGTGATAAGGAGTCGCCAGGTGGGGAAGTGAAAATTAACAATCTGTGTTCACCCACCCTTTGACCCTCATAAAGAAATACATAAATGCGATTGCACTGGTCGACAGAGAAAAAAAATCCTGTTGAAAACGCTCATATATGAGTAGCAACGTGGTGTAGTAGTTTGAGTGTTGGACCATGACTCTGGAGACCAGGGCTCAGTTCCCAGCTCAGCCATGAAACCCACTGGGTGGTCTTGGGGAAGTCACATACTCTCAACTTCAGGATAAATCAATGGCAAACCTCCTCTTCACAAAACTTGCCCCATGGTTCGCTTTAGGGGTGCCATAATTCAGAGGATGAAGCTTAAAAACTTAAAAAGAAATAAACTGAAATTAAATAATGTACTTTTAACGTACAAGTTGTCTAGAGAATGAATGAGGAAGGCACTTTGGTTGTTTGGTTTTTTTTAGCCTGTAAATGCATAAGAGGCAAGCTTCTGCTTTTACCCATTTTACAAACAGCTCGGTTTCATTTTCTATATAAAGTTGCTGCCACCACAGATCAGGGCTGAAGCCACAGAGCTTGCCCTCTTTACTATTTACTAGCCGTTGAAAAGGCCACAGAAGGCTGGATGAGAGCACAATAGGTACATTAAACATTCTCACATATTGTTTCTAGCATAGTGATAATATTTCAGGGGAGGGACCGGATGGAATTCGGTTTTAGAAAATGTACTGCTTCTCTTGTCTGTTTTTAACCAAAACTTTCTTCTGATTTTGGTAACCTGAACTGCATTTTCCCTCAGTTCAGATTTAATTTGTAGGTCACATAGGGTTGCCATAAGTCAGGACCTCCAAACCGGGACAAATGTAGGACAATTTTTTCTAATATAGGACACATTTTTTAAAAATGGAGGACACGCGAAAAAATTGATTTTTTTTTTTAAAAAAATGTTAATCTAAATGCCTGTTTCTTAGGCATGATCAAAATGGAGGACATTTGGGCATTATTTCTAGACAGATGTCAGAAATGGACTTCCCTTTCTGGCAAAACACCCCCAACCTCCATTCCAAAACACACACAACAGCACATTTGGGCATTTCAC
>NC_056524.1:165815986-165817533 GCF_019175285.1 Sceloporus undulatus
GCAGTAACACCACTAACACAAGGCAGCTTGGGAGAAAGGAAGGAAGGAAGGAAGGTAAGAAAGAAAGAAAGAAAAGAAAGAAGATGTAGGAGTTGTAGTCCTCTGTTCAGAGAGATTGGAGGGGCCTTACTGCAGGGCAGGACCCCTCCTCTTTCTGGCCATGTGGATGCTGGGAGATCCAGTCCAGGTAGGGTTGCCATAAGTCAGGACCTCCAAACCAGGACAAATGTAGGACACATTTTTTTCAGATGTAGGACACATTTTTTTAAAATGGAGGACACACGAAAAAATTGATTTTTTTAAAAAAAATGTTAATCTAAATGGCTGTTTCTTAGGCATGATCAAAATGGAGGTCATTTGGGCATTATTTCTAGACAGATGTCAGAAATGGACTTCCCTTTCTGGCAAAACACCCCCGACCTCCATTCCAAAACACACACGACAGCACATATGGGCATTTCACATGGCTTTACTTAACATGGCAATCTCTTGCATCAGAGGCTTATTTCATAACCAAACCCCTTCGGTTTAACACTTAGCATGGTTTAACATGGCTATGCATATTGAACATGTCAAGGTGGTTTCACCGTTCTTGCACCAAGTGTACTTCTCAGAAGTGTGTGTCAAGGGACTTTGGTTTTTCTTCACTGCGCATGAATTTGTAAAAATCACAGCAATTTACATTGACCAGGCCTCAGAACCAAAACCACACAGAAAAGGCACTTTGGAAAGTCACACTCTCTCGGCTTCTGAAACAGTGCATGCATGCCTCTCAAGCTGACCCACTCATATCATCTTCATCATCATCATCACCACCACACTATCACTGTCAAAGTAAGGGAGACTTGTTAACATTAAAAGCACACACACACACACCAAAAAAAACCCCACCTTGAGGCCTCTCTGGCCACTCACTCCTTCCCCTCCTCCTTTTCCTCTTCCTCCTCCTCCTTCTTCTCCTTCTCCCCCTCCTCCATTCGCCTGGGGGCTGGGGCAGACGGGGCGGAGGAGGAGGGTGGCGCGCGGCTGCGCGCAGGAGGCCAAGCGCCTCCAGCTTCGCCTCCTCCGCACGGCCTGCTGGAGAAGAAGGAGCGGAGGAGGAGGCGGTGAGTGGCGCGGCCGCGCGGAGATGCAAAGGCGGACGGAGCCAGTGCCTCTTGCGCGAGGGCGCGCCACCCTCCCTGCCTCCCCGTGCGGGTGCGCCACCTTACCCCGCCTCCTCCGCCCCAGGCAGGCCTTGCTGTCCTCCTCTTCCTCCCTGCCTCCCCGAGGCGGAGGAGGAGGGCAGCGAGGCCTTCAGGCCACAGCGACTTGGCTGCCACCGGGGGGGTCCCGGTTTTTGGGCTGCACCCGTGCCAGGAGGAGCCCAGGGCCCCCAAAATCGGGAAATGCACGGGTGCAGCCGGGTTATGGCAAGCCTAAGGTCACACGACAGACTATGTGAAACACTTATTGTAGAGCTGCATGTGACATTTTGCATGCAGCTTTGCTCAAGAGGGTTTTTTTTAACCATTTTTATTTATCCCCAACACACAGACATGGACATT
>NC_056524.1:165817558-165836721 GCF_019175285.1 Sceloporus undulatus
ATCCGAAAAGAAAAACAGCAAAATGCAACCTGTGAGTAACATCTTCATTTCTTCCACCTCCGTTTGTTTGTAACACCTGCCTGCATGAAGAACCATTGAAGCTTTGAAAGCTTGCAAAGGTATATTGTGCATTTTGGGGGTATCACCTGGATGTGGGTTTTTGATGGATTTGTCTATGGCTAACCATGGCTCCCCTGCATGTGTTCACGAGTTTGACGACATACATCCTATTCTAAAGAATGGCATTATCTTCTGCGTAGCTGTTTTTAAAAAAAGCATAGCAGACATGTAGTCGGATTTAATGCCTCATGCTACAGTCTGTCTTTGTTTATTGCGTGCTTCAAATTGTTTCTGAACTTTGGTGAAACCTAAGGCAAACACTTATCATGGGGTTTCTTCAAACTATGTTCAGAGCCAGATTTACGAGTGTGAACACATTTGCCGTCCCCGCCAATTGACACCATCAGTCGCCGTATTTGTTCCGAGATCAAAAAAACACAGCCAAACATTGCCATAACAAAACAGTCAAGATGTGAAAGACAGCTCTTTACCCAAACGGTTCTCTTCGTTTAATATAAAGATGAAACAAACTCCAGAATCAAAAGCAGTACGTAAGTCCCAGACTTGGAAAGGACAAAAGCAGCAGCCCTCAGCCTAATAGTGCCCTTGCTGCCAAACGTCTGCCCCTGCCTTCGGGCCCACAACTGTTCATCCTTCTCTGGAAAGCAACGGGGCTCTTTCTTTGGAGAGTCAAGCAAAGAACCAAAATCCCTTGTAACAGCCACAGCCCAGATCTTCCTTCTGACGTCTTCATCCGCCTCCCAGCAACAAGCTGGAATCAGAGTCCAGAAGCAATCTTTTTGCTACCTCCGTCCCATTGGTTTTGAAGTTCAGGGGCCAGCTCCAGATCATCGGCATCATCAGTCCACCTCTCGTCTCCTGTTGTATTGGGGGAACGAGCGAAAGTCAGAAGTGAAGTCAAAAGACGGGACGAATGCGGGGAAACACAATGCACAAACCTCCAGACAGTTGTCAAAGAATCCTGTAGCCACTTTGAGATGAATAGAAAAAGCCTTTTAGCAGAAGTTTCGGGACTCCGCCATGCGCCCAGATGCCAAATGAGTTCAAAGAGCTAACAGGACCTGAAACTAGTACAACGGACAAACAAGGACGGTGCAAATACTCCAAGATGAACAGGGCCCCCGTCAACCGTAAGCAAACCAGGCTGGAAAATATTCTATATCACACTATATATATAATTCCAAAAAGCAAAGCTGGTTTGCCATTTTATGTAATGGATACGATTCACTATGCCATTTAATTAGGATTGAGTATCACAGCTCTCCCTCTTGTCTGCGGAGCACCATTGCTATTGCGAGACTCAAGTAAGCGAAGGAAAGGAGGAGAAGCCACCTTTCCATTGTCGTTTGCATTAAAAATTGTTCTTTGCATTTGAAGAATATACTGCATCAGTCTGATTTTCCCCGTTCCTTTCTCCAGGATAACACCACACGAAACAAAGGCGATGATGACTGGTCTCTTTATGATCTTTCGTAAACCCACTCTGAGAGTTTTCAATCAGAATTTTCACAACGCCTCTGCTTCAAAGAAGAAGACACCATACCCCGACCAACACCCTGAGGGGCGAGAAGCAGGCAGAAACAACAGGCCTCTGCATGCCAAGAAAGAAGAGCCCCCCACGACCACATCTTGAGGGGAGAGAAGCAGGCAGGAAACACCCAGGCCTCTGCCTGCCAAGAAGAAGAGCCCTCCCCCGACCACCATCTTGAGGGGAGAGAAGCAGCAAGAAACAACCACGGCCTCTGCCTGCCAACGCAGAAGAGCACTCACACCCGCCACCAAACATCTTGAGGGGAAGACACCGCAGGCCAAGAAACAAAGGCCTCTCCTGCCAAAGAACAGAGCCCTCCCCGACCACCATCTAGGGGAAGACAGCAGGCAGGAAACAACACCCCCCCCCCCCGGCCTCTGCATGCCAAGAAGAAGCCCCCCCCGACCACCATCTTGAGGGAGAGAAGCACGGAGGAAACAACAGGCCTCTGCCTGCCAAGAACCGCACAGCCCTCCCCCGACCCCATTTAGGGGAGAGGCACAGGCAGAACAAACAAAACAGGCCTCTGCCTGCCAAAGAAAAGAGCCCTCCCCTGACCAACCATCTTGAGGGGAAGAGAAGCGGCAGGAAACAACAGGCCTCGCCTGCCAAGAAGAAGAGCCCCTCCCCCGACCACCATCTTGAGGGCGAGAGCAGGCAGGAAAGAAACAACCGGCCTCTGACCTGCAAAAGAAGAGCCCTCCCCGAACCACCATCTTGAGGGGAGAGAAGCAGGCAGGAAACAAAGGCCTCGCCTGCCAAGACAACGAGCCCCTCCCCCGACCACCCTCTTGAGGGGACCGAGAGCAGGCACCAGAAACACAAAGGCCTCCTGCCGCCCCCAAGAAGAAGGCCCCCCTGACACCACTTGCGGGGGAGAAGCAGGCAAGAAACACAGGCCTCTGCCTGCAAGACGAAGGCCCTCCCCCGACCCACCATCTTGAGGGGAGCAGAAGCAGGCAGAACAAACAACAGGCCTCGCCTGCCAAGAAGAAGCAGCCCTACCCCGACCACCATCTGAGGGGAGAGAAGCAGCAGGAACAACAGGCCTCTCAGCCAAGAAGAAGAGCCCTCCCCGCCACCACCATCTTGAGGGGAGCGAAGCAGCAAGAAACAACAGGCCTCGCCTGCCAAGAAGAAGAGCCCTCCCTGACCACAATCTGAGGGGAGAGGAACGCAGGCAGGCAACAACAGGCCCTGCCGCCACGAAGAAGAGCCCTCCCGACCCACCATCTTGAGGGACGCGAGAAGCGCAGAAACAACCGGCCTCTGCTGCCAAGCAGAAGAGCCCTCCCCGCCCACATCTTGAGGAGAGAAGCCCGGCAAAACAACCACAACAGGTCGCCTGCAAGAAGAAGAGCCCCCCGAACACCATTTAGGGAGAGAAGCAGGCCACAACAAAGGCTCTGCTGCCAAGAAGAAGACCCTCCCCCGACCACCATCTTGAGGGGAGCGCGCAGGCGGAAACAAAGCCTATGCACTGCCAAGTTGAAGAGCCTCCCCCGACCACCATCTTGAGGGGAGACGGAGCAGGCAAGAAACAACAGGCCTCTGCCTGCCAGAGAAGAGCCCTCCCCGACCACATCTCTGAGGGGCAGAGTAAGCAGGCAAGAAAACAACAGGCCCTGCCTGCCAAGAGAACGGCCTCCCCCGAACACCATCTTGAGGGGAGAGAAGCAGGCAGGAAACACACAGGCCTCTGCCTGCCAAGTGAAGAGCCCTCCCCGACCCTCATCTTGAGGGGACGAAGAAGCAGGCAGGAAACAAAGGCCTCTGCCTGCCAAGAAGAAGGCCCTCCCCGACCACCATCTTGGGGGGAGAGAAGCAGGCAAAGAAACAAAGGCTCTGCCTGCCAAGTGAAGAAGCCCTCCCCCACCACAATCTTGAGGGGGAGAGCAGGCAAGAAACAAAAGGCCTCGCCTGCCAAGAAGAAGAGCCCTCCCCGACCACCATCTTGAGGGGAGAGAGACGCAGGCAGGAAACAACAGGCCTCTGCCTGCCAAGAAGAACGCCCCTTCCCCGACCACATCTTGAGGGGAGAGAAGCAGGCAGGAAAACAACAGGCCTCTGCCTGTCCAAGACGAAGAGCCCTCCCCCGACCACCATCTTAGGGGAGAGAAGCAGGCAAGAAACAACAGGCCTCTGCCTGCCAGAAGACGAGCCCTTCCCCTGACCACCATCTTGGGGAGAGAACGCAGGCAAAAACAACAGGCCTCTGCCGTGCCAAGAGAAGCCTCCCCGACCCCATCTTGGGGGGAGAAGCAGGCAAGAAACAACAGGCCTCTGCCTGCCAGTCTGAGGCCCTCCCCCCGACCCTCCTCTGAGGGGAGAGACCAGGCAAGAAACAAAACCGGCTCTGCCTGCCAAGAAGAAGAGCCCCCCCCAACCACCATCTTGAGGGGAGAGAAGCAGGCAGGAAACAACAGGCCTCTGCCTGCCAAGAAAGAAGAGCCTCCCCCCCCCCCCGACCTCCCATCTGGGGGAGCGAAGCAGGCAAGAAACAACAGGCCTCTGCCTGCAAGTGAAGAGGCCCTCCCCCGACCACCATCTTGAGGGGAAGAAGCGGCAAGAAGAAACAACAGGCCTCTGCCTGCCCACGTTGAGAGCCCCTCCCCGACCCCCATTCTTGGAGGGGAGAGAACGCAGCAAGAAACAAAACAGGCCTCTGCCTGCCAAGTGAAGGAAGCCCTCCCCGACCCCCATCTTAGGGGAGAGAAGCAGGCAAGACACCACAGGCTCTGCCTGCCAAGTTGAAGAGCCTCCCCCCGACCACCATCTCTGAGGGGAGAGAGACGCAGGCAAGACGACAACAGACCTCTGCCTGCCAAGAAGAAGAGCCCTCCCGACCCCCCATCTTGAGGGGATAGCGAGCAGGCAAGAAACAACAGGCCTCTGCCTGCCAAGTTGAAGAGCCCTCCCCCGACCACCAATCTTGAGGGGAGAGAAGCAGGCAGGAAACAACAGGCCTCTGCCTGCAAGGAAGAAGAGCCCTCCCCCCCCCGACTCCATCTTGGTGAGAGAAGCAGGCAAGAAACACAGGCCTCTGCTGCCAAGTGACGAGCACCCCCGACCACCATCTTGAGTGGAGGGGAGGAAGCAGGCAAGAAACACAAAGGCCTCTGCCTGCCAAGTTGAGAGAGCGCCTCCTCCCCGCACCACACATCTTGAGGGGAGAGAAGGAAAGAAACAAAGGCCTCTGCCTGCCAAGTTGACGAGCCCTCCCCCCGACCACCATCTTGAGGGGAGAGAAGCAGGGCAAGAACAACATCAGGCCTCTGCCTGCCAAGAAGAAGAGCCTCCCCGACCCCCATCTTGAGGGGAGCAGAAGCAGGCAAGAAACAACAGGCCTCTGCTGCCAAGTTGAAAGACCCTCCCCCGACCACCATCTTGAGGGGAGAGAAGCAGAGTTTTCTTTTTTTGTTACTTACTTGTGTTGTTAAATGCATATGATGCTGTAAACGCTTTGATCATAGGAATAGCGGTATACAAAATAAAAACAATATCTATATTAGCTTATTGAAGTGCAAAAAGCATTGCCTAGTTAACCCAGCCCTGATCGCAAGTCGTTTTACAACAGGCTTTTAAACCCGGTGACTTTCAAGCAGCGTCAGCCCTGGAGGATGGTGAAGGCGCCACGAACACCAGCCTTTCAGTACTGAGTACACAGGACTGGCCACGATCAGGATTTCGTTCAGCTGGCCCACTATAGTGTGGTTCTGCCTAAATGTAGTTTGTTGTGGCACCGAGCCCCTCACAGAGAAGGCTAAATGTCTCGCCAAACTACAGCTTCCAGCATCAAAGCATGGAGCCTAGCAGTTACAGTGGTGTCAAACTGGATTATTTGCAGTGTGGATGAAGCCTCATGAGGTGTATCTGCTATGACGAATATCCCAGAAGCCTCCTGCTTATCTGCCCGGCAGGCCTACGCTTGGAAGGAGGGCCGGGGCCTGCCTTGTGGGGCCAGAGGCAGACGGGAGATACGAGGAACATGCGCCACATGCCATGTAGGTTCCATCCCTGCGTCCTCAGGGCTGCTGCTAATTTCCTTCAGCTAGGCCCTAACTAAGTAGTCCTGACAGGGCAGAGACGCAGAAGGAGGCCAGGCATTCATTCTAGCTCACCTCTTTCAAGGAGCCGGAAAGGGGTTTTTTTTCCCTCCATGTGCTTTGTTGAGACTGACTTTTTAAACGTCGGATATGCTGTGGGATCTGGTGGGAGTGGACAGAAAGCGTAAATCTGTTTAAGTGCTGGGGGATGGGCACGTCTAACGGTGTGCGAATTATTTATTTGATTTTTTAAAAATTGAATAGTCAAGGAGGGTTTGGAATACATAGGAGACGCGGCCGGACAAACATGTAGAGGAGCCTCTTTAATTTCCCACATTTCTTTTCCCTTCCTTAGGGCTGGGAATTCTGCTCAGAGAAGTGAGTCAGAGACTTGCTCTGAAAGGGAGCTAGTCTACATACCAACTATAAGCCAGTGGGAATTGACTCAAGGGAAAGTTGTGGGACAACGGCAATCCCTCAGAGGGTTCTTACACTGGTGTTTAGCAGGGGGACACCACAGTTGTTCAGCGCCTCCTTAAGACTCTCAATATTTTACAGCGCCAACTAAAGGACAAATTAACAAATAAAAATAACTAATATAATAAAATCATAATAATTAATGACCTGAAGGCCCTGCCTGCCAGTCGACCTGCAACAAGCTGTGGGAGCTGTTGATCTTCCCTGCCGAGGGGATATTGGGAAACTTCAAACCCTGCCCCAAGTGCCAAGTGGTAAGCCCTCTTAGAAGAGAAAGTACAGCAGCTGGAGCCCAGGTCACTACACTTCAGCATCATCGGGCGGGCAAGAGGTTTTCCTGACCAGAACAGGCACCCGACAGCGTCGACAGGAAGCACCCAGAGGAAGTGCTGAGGCGGAGGAGGGGTCACTTCACCACACAACAGACGTAGATCGTTGGAGGAGCTGCACCCCCGGAAGTAGGGAACAAACCAGGAAAACATTCTGTAAGCTTACAGCTACAGAATTCAAATTTCACTCTCTCTACTATCAAGGAAGATTAGGAACCGCAGCAGGGGATAGACCTCAGGGACAGAGCAGGGGACCCAGAGGAGGCTCCACCAAGGGAACGGCGCTGCTAAGCTCGGGGTGGCGAGGTGGTGGTTGTGGGGGACTTTGCTGAGAGGCACTACCCGTGGTTTGGTCCTGACAAGATGTTCGGGAGGTGTGCTGTCTCCCTGGGGCAAAGAATCCATGATGTGACAGAGAGGCTGACCAGACTTGTCAAGCCTACTGACCAATTACCCCTTTCTTGGGTTCCATGTGGGAACCAATGATACTGCAAGCATAGCCTCAGAATATCATAGGGATTATGAGGCTTGGGTAGAAGTTGAAAGAGAGGATGCACAGTGTATCTTCCTTTTCTTCCAGTCGAAGGGCAGGGCCAGGAAGGGAGAAGAAAATGGCGGATGTAAACAACTGGTCCGTAGATGGTGCCACCAAGACGGTTTGGTCTGGACCATGGGCTGAAGTTACACTGAGAAGACACTTCTGGCAAGGGACTGGGTTCACCCTCACGCCAGTTGGCAGACAGCACCGCAGTTTTGCCAATCGTCCAAGATTTGATCAGGAGCGGCCCTGCTTAAGACACCTGCGATAGTAGGGGAGGAGACAGTATTTGGAAGCGCACAAAGGCTGGAGAAAATAGTCCACTGTTATAAAAGGGAACAAGGCAAACAGGCAAGGACCCACAAGTGGGGGCAACAAAAAAACCTTGCACAGGCAGAGTAAAGGGAACCCAATGCTACAAGACTACTTCATGTGATGACAACCGACTTGGAGTCGGCCTAAAGCACTAATTTGAGACAATCAAACCGCTTGCTCCAATATGCGTTTTTGGCAAGGAACTCAAGAACGAGAGTAACCGACCGTTCCTTGGTTTGAGAAAAACTGTAATGCGGGGCAAAGGAAAAGCACGGAATGTTGCCCTACTCGTAAAGCCGCAACGTTCCATTTCAGCAGCACTGACATTAGAAAACAGCATACTGAGAGAGGGTTGTAATAAACAGGGGACACTATGTATCGCCTCTTCAACAAGGCAATTCTATGGTGTTTATCCACATGGAGGTTTTGCACGTTCCTCTCTGGGTGGACACCTGGTTCAGCTATGCGGGAATCACGTATAAGTTTATCCCACCTGGCTTGCCTTTCCCCGGCGGTCGATGCCCACCCTGTCACAACCCTTCGAGGGGGAACTCGAACCGTCCAAGGCACAGCTGCTCCCACACCCCAGCGTCGGCGGACCGGCCCCTGGGACCGCACACACAAGCGGAGTGAGTCGCACAAATTATTACCCCACCAGGGATTCAACGATTCGAATCGGCACCCTTGTGCCACGCCATTGGGGGGCCTGAACGCATTGTAAACCTCGTTGGTAGTTTCTGGAGGAAAATGGGCGCAACCTTCTTGTTTCCTTTTATTGTTGCTGATGGTTGATATTTTTCTATGTCCTTCTCATCGCTCTTCTCTGCCTTGATTTTCCCTTCCCATTTCAGCAATTCCCACAGAGAGATAGACAGACAGACAGAAGGACAGACGACGACAAGAACATAGGGGGGACCTTGAAACCACCGTCGTCATGTCTGGTAACCCTCTTGGATTTCTGCAAGCCCTCTCATGGGGCAACCCTTGACCCATACCGAGCTGCAATTGGTGGCAGACGGAGCTTCGGCCGCACGACGCCGCGCTCACTACCTACCGAACCAGGACCAGATAAACTCCGCCCTATAATAGGCGGCCCCTTCGACGCGCGCCCTATCTCGACTTCCGGACGCAAGTACCAAGCTTTTGGTTAACCTTAAACCGCGCACCCTAAATGGTTGGGCCCAGGTACTTGGAGAACCGCCTCTCTCCATACCAATTGCACACCAGATCACACCGGGAAGCAATGTCAGCAGTTCCCGGAGGCTAGATTAGTTACTACCAGACAGGAGGGCCTTCTCTACTCGGCCCCCACACATCGGACTCGCTTCCCAAATGAGCCCGACTCGGCCACTCACGAAACCAATTAAGAAGGGGTCTAAACACCACCACCTTTTTTCGAGCAGACATAACCCCTGACCTCCTGAACTGATTTCCCGAGTGCTCCCCTCCCCGTCAGGCCCGCCAGTTGAGAGGGCAGAGACCGGCGTTGGGCTTTTCGTGCTTGTAGTGGGTGTTTCGGATGTTTGCGCTCGCGTCTATGGTGTCTTTGCGCTCTCCTTGTCTACTTGGTTATTATACTGATAGGGACGTAGGCTGTTTAACCCCTCTTGATTGGGAGAAAAGCGGCGACGAAATAAAAAGTAGTAATGATTTATGATGATTATTATGATTGGCTTATTATATTGCTCTGCGTGTGTCGCTGCGTCTCGCCCCTCCCAGCCGGTCGCGGCGCGGCCGACTCGCTCTCCCCCGCCCCGCTTCCTTCGGCGCCCCCTGGCGCTCCCTTGCCCGCGCCTGTCTTAACACGCGGCCCCGAGCGAGATGAAGTGAGCACAGCACCAGACATACACACAATATCTCCGGATGCCAACAAGAAATGAGGTTGCCCTTGAAAACACACCGCCACCCCCTCCCAAACAAGGTCTCCGGCGTGGCGAAGGGCGGCCCCGGGCGAGGGGGCCCCCCAGCCCCGGCCGCCGAGCCCCGGGGCGCACAGGCCCGACGGCAGGGGAAAGGACAAACGGCAGACACCCAAGTGCCCCCCACCACGGCAGATGGGAGCGATGGAAAGCTCAAGGTGAAAATACAGGGCGCCCATCACAATAACTGAAAAGCAACAAGCGCATAACCCCACGAAACGAGCCCATCCCACGAAAACAACGGAGCGCAACAACGCCCCTCCTCCTTGTTGCATAAACGTGGAAGGACCCCGGAAGGAAAGGGGAGGGCCGGGGCCGCGATCCCGAGAAGAGGAGCACAGCTTGCATTCCACACCAGACCAATCGGAGTGAACATCCGCAAGTGGCTTGGGAAGCGATTCTGTGAATTCGCTAGTTAGCCGATAACCAAAAAGGGGGTCACTTGGAATCACTGCGAAGCACCTGGAAGGAAGCCCAAGAAAGGCATCGCATGTGATCAACCTCACGTTATCAGTGAATCTCGCATACAGTGAACCGACTCCCATCGGATCAAGCTGCAAAAAAGCGCCAAAAAACCTCTGTGTGAATAAACCCACTAGTCTCTTACAGCAATGCGGCAGCCCTCATCATGTCCAGTTAGCCATCCACATTGCTCGCCAACCCACCCACTGAGCCATCAGAGTTCAGAATGATGTGTCCCAGTGTCCATAGCCGGGCCGCAGGCCGATGATGCCACAGGGGGACACATAGTTTGCGTGAGAGAGCTGAAAACTGCAGCAACGAGCCATCATCAGAAGGGGCAAATTGGGCCAAGGATACCTTTGGGGAGCAGCCGGAACGGCATTCTGGCCTGTGTAGGCTTACCCGGCTCCAATCAAGAATACTTTCTTCAAGTATGGCGGAACGAACCAGATTAAACAGTATAGCTGTTTGCCTGCACACAGGTCCCAGGTTTACTTCTTTGACTTTCAAGTAGCAACTGAGAAAACTTTCTGCTGCCAAATTCCATAGTAAGACCAAAGGAAACTGGACCAATTGGTTTGACTCAGGATTCACGAACATTTCATCTGTCTCTGCCTATCCTCTGTCACATTTTGGGACTGAATCCAAGATTTGAGGCAAATTACATGACGGATGCAGCAGTTAATCATTCTTATGAAGATGTTCCGGAAGCCAGAAGCACTCGGATGTGACCGCGCTCTTGCCGTTGTACGTTTTATTTTTGTGTTCTCCAGGGAGTCCAACATTACCATAACACACGGCAACAAGTTTATAGTTGTCAGGAAATTCAAGAGGAACAATTAGGGCCTGCCAAACCAGCACACCATGGCTATTGACTTCTCGCCATCTACAGAGTCCCATGGCGCGGTAACGCCAGCCTGGGCTAATAAAACATGTCTTCCTTTGCCCATTCCTCAACTGCGTCCTGCCCAAACTACCAAAATAGCAGTACAGGAACGCTCACAAAAATTGGATGTTCGATTTGTGAAAAGAAATCTGTCACAATGGACTGATTGTGTAGCTAAACAGAATGTCCTGTACTTCCTATGCTCTGGAACAGTAGGACCACAGTGAGACGCTAATGACCACTCACAACCAGAGAAACAAAGACTTTAGAAACCGCTCATTAACATAAATGGCGAATATTTGGATTTACCTGATGGTAAATTCCTGGTTTGCTTTGGTTTTCTTTTTTGTTTGTCACTTGCGATGTGACAGATTTTACACCATATTAACTCAAGAGTCCACTAGCTTTCAAAGCAGCGCAATGCACTCCTGCTAGCTCTTTGACACCTTTTCTTGCCGACACCAGGATTTGCTTAGGCCACAACGAAAGGCAAGGGGAAAAATGCCAATGACAGATCTGCTGTGTTTCCCACTACTATTTTCACAGACAAAACTGTAAACTATGAACAATCAAACAGCAGCAAAACCAATGTTATGGGGAGGGATGCAATGAAATAATGGCCCCATGATTTTCAGGGAATGTCCATCACTTTATCGATCCCCAACCCCTGTGACAAGCACCAATATTTTGGTCTGGTCATGATTTTCTTCTGGGCCCCCCCCGCAGCGCGCCGCACCCACCCCTCGCCCCCCTGGCCACCCTAACTCGACGCCTCAGACACCCCATGTAGCAGTCGCCGGCTCCACTTTCCCATGTAGGGTTATTAGTTTAGTTAGACAGTTAGGGACTCAAATATGAGTCCTGTATTTTTTTAGTTAACTGTTACTCTTCTCAAAAACATAGGCATTTGTTGTCATAGTGACGCTTTTCAGGTTGCAGACTATATATTTTAGCACAATTGCCGCCAGTTGTATAGCACTTAAAAAAGGCAAGTATGTTGCAGAGTGTTCTATGCATAGGGGCAGCGTGGGTGATATCCCCCGGCTAATACTCTCCCTGTCTCCACACTTCATTCAATTAGAAATATTGTCACGTTATGCTGAATTGGGGAATTGTCCCCTGGGCCAACCAGATGCAATGCAAGGCTCATGGGCCCATTCAGGTATCCTTGATGCTAGCCTTTTTCATAGTAACGCTTTGAACGCTACACAGATTTTCACCGCCGCCCATCAGACTTGTGTATGTGGACCTTGATTAGCTCCTCCCACACCCGAATAGTAATTCACACTACCCTGCCTTTAGGTTTTTCTAAAAATTTAGCTATTATCCCATGTATTCATTACAAAATTAGCAGTCATAACATTTTGGCGGGGGGGAGAAAAAGTGAACCTCTACTCAAGCTGCAGAGAAGCGGTTCTGTCCTTTTGGCCTAATGTTTAAAAATTGGCTCGTGCACCCTACAAATATTGAAAATTCATGTCTCCTAGCAGAGATATAAAAGAATATTCATAAGTTCTCATTTGTGGATGAGAGAGGTGTCGCAACACATCAAGTCTCCTCCACTGTAAACAGGCATCTGCTGTGACATTACCCATTTCTTAGATTTTGCAACATTTCACTGCTTACAAAGGTTGGGATAAAATGGTTTTCTGCAGACAACAATTCTGTGCAAATTATGATGGTTGCTACACCAAAAACCATGGTTGTGGTACAAATCTTCCCCTTGCTTTGGGGGCAAATGATTTTTTGGCAAATAATAATAATAATAATAATCCCCAACATGTGAAAATTCATTGCAAAAAGAGCAGAGGAAGAAAGAAAAAACCCTCTCATAATCTCATCCAACAGGGAGAAAACTTCAGAATTGTTTCTTCTTGACTGCAATAATGAAATAACCAAATATTAGGTACATCCCTACTGCCTGACTTGACAGTAAAGAAAGGTGGCAGGAAGAAAATTAACTCATTTGAAATATGGTACTTGAGAAGAGTACCATGGATATTATGGATTACCAAAAAAGACAAATAAATGGGTCTTAGAGCAAACCATTAGTGAATTCCCACTAGAAGCAAAGATGATTGCCATTAGAGATGTTTAACCCTCAGGGATAGTCATTGCAAGGTTCACCTGTCCTGGGTACTTAAAGATACTGCATAGGAACAAGGTTTGGATGAAAAAGAGGTTAATGGAACCTGATCAACTAATGGTTATAGATAACTTGCAGTAAAGTAACCAGCCATATTTCTGCTATAGAAATTATAAGTTAAAGCACACAGGAAGGCTAAGAGATGGATAATGATTAATCAACCTGATTATCTGAATGAGACATAGGAGCAGTAATCCCAGAGGATTTATGGGGCCTGAAGCAGATATAATCCTGGAGGCCCTAACATTTCTCCATATGAGAACCCATGCACACAGGCATAACTAGAGAGTGCAGGAAGTGCTGATCCCACTGGGTTATACCCCAAAGCATGGTGTACACCTGGTGGGACTGGCATGATTGCTGGGCAAGTGATAAAGGGAATTGCAGCAGGAGGGTGGGGCAGTTCGCCCACCACCTCCACAGCCCTTTCTGGGCACCTGCACCAGGTGACACCAGCTGCTCCTGCATAGAGGCTTTTGTGGGTAATATGATAGGGTCAAGGTAGAAACCAATAGGTGCTGAAGCTCCTTCCTTTGTGGGGGCCCAGGTCAAATGGATCACTTATGACTAGGATATAGTGCCTACAGGCAGTTCAAAGGGGTAAGGTAGTATGCTTTAAAAATAACTATCATTTTGAGAAATAGCAGATTATTGCACTTACTAAAAACCTGACTTCTCCCCAATGGCATGCAGTCAGCTTGTGGGTTCCTACTGGGTGTTATCAGACTTAATTTTCCACCGATTCTGCCATGCGATTGCAACCCGGGTGCCTCCTGGGTCCCAGGCATGCTTTGGAAGCCATTTGTCCAAGATGACAAGCTCCTGTTTTGGAAAAACAGCCTCCAAAGTGCGCTTGAGACCCAGGAGGAAACCAGGTTGCAATTGCCCAGTGGATTCGGTGATTAATTAGGTCTGATAATACCCAGTAGGAACCCGCAACCTGACCGTATCGCATTGGAGAGCAGTCAGGTTTTTACTAATTGTGATAATCTCCAAAGACAAGGAGCTGAGTTTCAGTTGGCTGGAGACCTGATGTGAGGCAGTGGAATGCATACACATAGAATGTGCTTTTATGTTAATTCTGCATATTTGTGGCTATATTTTGAAATGTTGTGCACTTCAGTTACCTCCTATCATAGGAAACCAAAATGTGAGAAGAATGGTGCTCCTGGGAAAGGTCACCCAGAAGGAAACATTTCTGAAGGTGTCCCCCCCACCTTCCCTTCTGTATTTTAAACTTTGGTTCTTTGTAAACCACTCTGGATTGTTCAAAATGTGGTAGTTAAAAAACAACACTATGCCACTTGGAATCTTTTTGTGGGTTTTGCTTCCATTAAATTTGGTACTCACATAGATTTCTATGTAATATTTCCAACTTTTAAGCAATCTCTGCTCTGGTGCTTTCAACAGCAGCTTGTTCTGTATCACTTACTTGCCTGCCATGGAAACTCCACTGGATCAAAAAGGACAAGGAGGACCAGGAAAAAAAAACTAGCCTGTTCCCGCACCTTTAAAAACAGGTTTGACTATCACTATACAAATCCACATATGAAGTACATGTTTAGAGCATGGCGGGGGTAAGCATGGTGATAAGCACTGCTGTATGTATGTGTCTTGAAGTTGTCTGTCAACTTATTGTGACCCTATGAATTTCACAGGGTTTTCTTAAGCAAGGAATACTAATGGTTTTGCCAGTTCCTTTCTCTGAAGTATAGCCTACAGCACTTAGCACTCCTTAGAGGTCTCCTATCCAAGTACTAACCAGGCAGGGCTGATCCTACTTAGCTTCCAAGATCAGATGGTATTTAGGATACTTAAACACTGTCAGGATAAGTATTACTTGCAGTTAATGACTTACAAATCAAGCTTCTTTTAGGGCTTAGGAGCAAAAGCCAGTCAAAAAGCTGGCAACCACACATGCAGGATGCATCTTTAGTTTTATAATTTTGGCTGCACTTTTTTTATTGATAAAACTCCCATTTGCCCGTCGTTTGTAATATTCAAGCTGGGTTTATGGACATATTCTGCTGGTTTATTAACAATAAACATTAAAAAAAGAAAAAAACGGTTCTATGGATTAGTTATTAGACAAATACACAAAAGATGAATAATACATCTTAGTCTAGTTTCCTTATAAAAAAAGGACAAGAAATCAAAAAATATTACATGAAAATATCAAAGAAATTTTTGCATTTTACAATGCATTTACTCAAGCATTTTACTCAGAATTATTTCCTTCTTAGCACAATGGAACCTTACTCCCTGGTAAATAAATTTAGGATTGCAACTGCAGTTTGAATCAGTTGAGAAAGAAGGCAGTTTGACATATCAGGACTGCTGCAGGACACACTCCCCACCCCTTAAAAAGCTAATGAGATTATGATTGCCCATAAGATAAAATGCCCAGTTCCACTGCTGGGCACTATATTTCATAGGGTCTGCAATAGCCGCATGGATTAGTGCATACCCATGTTCCCTACAACAAATGAACGGTCTGTAGATGTAATGCATACATATACTCACATCTTTAAATATCTACACATGTCAGAAAATCCTTATTGGGCCAAACTTCCAACTATATTCACATGGGTATATGACTACCAGTGTTTTCCCCAGCTAACATAGCACAAGGAGGCAGAATGCCTGCCTTAAATCTCACTGAGTTTAAATTTTGGGAATTGTTTGGTGCTTCAGATGTTATTGGATTGCAACTCCCAGCATTCTAGCTCATTGGATATGCTAGCAAGGTCTGCTGAGAACTGCAGTTCAACTCAAAGGAACGTATGTGTAAGTAAGGGCTAAACTAGGCTGTAATTTAAAATGCGGAAAGTTTATCACATGACGTTTCGCCAGACCAGAAATAACGTGAAGATAAAGTGAAGGCAAAAGGGACAAAAACGGCAGGTTTTTACTTTTGCAACTTCCCGAAAGTAAAAAGCTGCCATTTTTGTCCTTTTTGCCTTTGCTTTATCTTTGCCTTATTTCACTCTGGCAGTAATGTTGTGTGATAAGCTTCCCACATTTGTGGGTTTTTTCTAATTTAATTCTAATTTAAATCCCGTTTCTGTTCAGGATTCCATGAGCGTGATAAGGTCTTTAGGGCTCTTAATCTTTAAATTGGCTTTGGACTGATCATTTCCTTCAAAAAGAGAACTCTCCTCTGCAAAGTAGGACCTGCTGTCACCCTTCATTGTGGCTGTATTTTTATGTTCACCTGGAAGAATGACTACTGGTAATTAAACACAGTGGGGTCTGAGTAAATATGCATAGAACTGCATTGTGCATTTTACGTCTTTTACTCTTGGATTATACATGCTGGAATAGGGAGAAAGACTAACATTTGCAATTGCAGTGGGCCAGTGAATCTGCTCCAAGATTTTGAACTTTGGTTTGAACTTTAAAGTTGCTATTCAAAGTGCTGAACCCTAAATCAAAACAGGTTCATTGCCTCGGATAATTCCATGTCATTGTCCTACAGTCACCAGCTGTCTCTGGGAACTAGGGGGGCAATTACAGTTTCCCCTGGAATGGCAGCTTCGGGGGGAAAGGCTGAGAGGATCAGTCAAACCTTCCTTTTCACACACTGAAATCTCAATCTTGTTTGCTACCCATAGTTGCTATGTTAAAAAGTAGGAGAATGCAATTATATATTTCATAGTCTTTTCTCAGATAGTTTTGGGTTTTTCTCAGCATAATGCTTTCTGTGTATATGTGGATTAAATAAAGAAGGCTGCAATAGTTCATTTTTTTTCCTTTGAGGAAGTATGGTGTCTCAATAAATAATCTTCCTTGCCAAATCTCTAACATACATGCAATCTTCTGCAGAAAATGCCCACATTTTAACATTTTCTAAGGACTCTTTGTGGAGCAGGGGGAGATTTTGCTGCTGATAAATTTGACTGTTTTCTTAAGGACATCCTCATATAACCTCTGTGGCATTTCTCTCCTTTTGAATGAGCTAAGATCAGGGATGTAGCTGGAGGAGGAGCAAAATGAGAGCATTTCCTCATTCAAGTAAAAATTTTGACCATTTCATAAATTTTTCCTCTGGTCTCCAAATTTCTAGCATTGCAGAGAGTAAGAGGCTATACAGACCAACAAGAAACGCCTGCCACATACCCCGACTCCACCCCAATGTCAGTGTCACGCCACCCACATGACCTAATAGTGAGCGGCATCACAAAATTTTTGCGGCACAGCATTTTGACATGCTGCACCAAAGAAATGGGGAAAAGCTGATCTTGGAGTGGCACGAGCAGCTTTTTGCCAGCTCCAAAAGCTTTCTGCCACTTCTTTTGGAGCCAGCAAATTGCTACTGCCCTGATCCGGCTATCTGTTTAGCCCCTAAGTCACTCAAAATTGCTCATACCCAGAACTAATATATGTGCTATGTTTACTTTCCCTCATTCACTTTGCCCCTTTACTTCAGATGCTTCAACTGTATTTCTAAATGTTCAGCGGAAGTCTCAAGTTACTGATATGCTAGAAATTGCTATGCTAGAATCAAGATAAATTCTATTCAAAGCAGTGGACAGGTGCAGGTTGCTGAGCCACTGGTTCCGGGACCCTGGCAGGTTTCAGAGAAGAAAGAAACAATTGCATTCAGTGGGTGCACGTTTAGAGGAGGTGCTTGGAAGACTGGGAGGGGGGGATAACTGTCAGTCCCCCACATCAGAAAGCCCGAGCAGCATTGCTTGCAGACTCAGGAGGATTTCACAGCAAAATTATTTTCACACAGTCTTCTGTGTAACAAAGTTCCTTATAGTTTTTCTGGTCTCAAAGAAGTTATACTGTACAAAATCCCTTTTAAATACAGCCTGTTAGATAAAATAACATTCAACTTGGGTTGTGATGGTGAATGTATCATGTGAGGCCTTCATCATGAGCCTGACAGCACTAGAAACCTTCCAAAACAGAGAAAAGCACTAACTCCTAAGAACCATAACTGGGCGAGTTACACAACACATTCACCACAAATAAACCAGAATTGAGGCTTTAAGTAAGGGAAATGAGGCATCCAGTCAGCCAAATTCCTGTGGTATTTGACACACTGTACCTGTTGAACTCAGCCAAGCTACAGAACTATCTTGCAAGCAACCTGTACCAGATGGATTTAGCTCCACAGCACAGCTCACCATACTATTAGACCAGGTTGGAAATTATGCAGCCCTCCAGATTTTGCTGGACTCTCATTTCCAAGCATTGCTCACCACTGCCTATCCAAGTAACTCTGCTGGGAATTACAGCCCCAAAACAACAGGAGGGACTTCATATTCCTGCTTAGAGTGAAGCAACTGCTTCAGGGGTTAGTAACATGTTTTGCTATGCAACTCTCCAAATAATCGAATTCATTTGTTGTTCACACTATTTTTTTTAATTGGAACTGCATTTCTGTGTGTTATTGCTCACACGTGTCAGTGCTGTGAATAAAGATGGAGTTGATGATGTGGATGTATTTGAAACACATTCAAGGCATGCAGAGTTTTATCCTGGTTTATCCCAGGTCTATTCATATTGGTTATTCACACTGCCAAGAGTGCAAATTTTTCAGGAAAACTCTGAAACAACCTATGATAGATTATCCCAGGGTTTGTGGGTTTATTGGTAGCCTCCCCCTCCCAACTTAATTGGATGTATTTAAAATTCAAGTGAACCACACAGATTCAACCCACATTCTACTGGGATTATTTTCACCATCTGAATAACCCCTTAGGCTGTGGATGCTAGGGGCTGGGGGAGACAGAATGGCAGTGAAGTGTTGAAATACAGTTATACTATGCGTTGGCTTCCTAAACTACTCTGGTTCCCTTAGGGGATGCTCTTTGCTCACCAATGGAGTTTATCGGGGGGGGGGGGTGGAAGTTTAAAGGGGGTTTAGCCCGGGAAAATTGTGCAATTACTATTAAAGTGTGATTTTCACACACAGTGACACAGTGGTCATTATCCCCGGAATAACCAGACAATAAATAGCAACAAAGAACCTAAGAGTGGTGGTGAAGCACTTAATTTCATTTTATTCTTCCCTGTTCTCAATAGAAGAGCTTAGTGGATGCAATCTCCCCCAATGAAGAAGCTGGGGGTTTATATTAATTTTTATACAGTTGAGAAGAGGAGGACAGCGAAGAGCTAAAGATCAGGAGAGCACTGCAACTCTATTTTTGAAAGTACCGGACTTTGTGCGTGTTCTTTGCCCCAAAGAATACCTGACCGAAAGGAACAAGCTTTGTTACATCCCGTTCCAATGCTACGCAGTAAATACCAAGAGATAATGAAGCAGAAGCGACACGTAAACAAGCCCTTAGTAGTGGCTTGCTCTTGATGCTCATTTTCCCCCTTGACTAATTTCTCTTAAAGGTGGTAAATGCCAGTCATAAAAAAGCTTGCTCTAGAAGAAGGTTACCTATCCGGAGTCATTGTTATTCTGGAGTGCAGA
>NC_056524.1:165839211-165878445 GCF_019175285.1 Sceloporus undulatus
TTAGAGAGCTGTTCTCTCAGGTTAAAGAAAGTGGTTTTTGTTTGTTTTTTCTCAGTCTTCCTGCTTTCACAGAGGTCCTATGCCCCTAATCTCATAAATGTGGTGGGACCACTGTACATTGGAGCTGTCTTGAGCAGAGAAATTTAAGTATATCAAATTACGAGTGAGTGCTGAAAAGTTCTCAGTTCAACCAAGAAGAAAATGATCTAGAGCCACAAAACCTACATGCTATTCCACAAATTTACTCCAAGGTTTGACACACTTGGCACATCATTTCTCAAGTTTCCTTAAACCTTCAAAAAAAAAAATCTGATGTGTGGTCACGGAAATACCGCTTTGCTGTTGCTATCACCTCTGAATCATTTGAAAATTTTCTTATTTTCAAAAACTTTAAGGGTTGGAAACATAAAATAGAGGGAGCAAGATCTGGTGAGTAGGTCTATGCATTCAAACCCCCAAATTCTTCAAAACAAGTCTTACCAGGCTTGTGAGCAGGTACATTGCCTTGCAAAAAAACCCAACATCATTCTGTGCCTTCCTTTGCTGATTTCCCGTCAATGTGTCCTTTAACTGGCACAGCAAGTTTGAGTAGTATTTTGCATTAATTGTTTGGCCTTTCTGTAGTCATCGAAATGAGTATGCACATTCCCTTTTCTGCCCCTTCCAATCCTCCCCCATCATTTGCTCGCTTGCTCACCCACTCCCTTGTGTGGAGATCTGCAATGTTTGTATGCAGCTGTATGTGTGTATACAATATATGTATACAGATCTCTGAATGAGTGAGTGAGCGCATGATTGGGAGGACTAGCAGGGCAAGTGCACGAGATCACCTATCAAGTCAGTGAGTGAGTGAGTTATACAGGGAGGCTTAAATGGGCAAAGATGGGATGTATGCTCTCCATTCACTGAAGGAAAACCAAAGATGACAGGATGCTGCTCAGGTGGTAGGGAGGATGAGAGGGGGAAACAGTAAAAACAAATGTGACACTCAGGCAGAGGGGAGGAAGAGGGAACCCCCCCCCCCATATCTATCTAATTCCTCACTATTAATTCCATGCAGTGGCATCAGTAGGGCTGTGCGGGAGGTGCAGACCACACCAGATGATACCCTAAGGTGTGTGTGTGACACCACTGCTCCTCAAACACCTACTTTTGGGCAGAAATGGACTGTGGCATTCATCTGCTTCCCTTTAAAATGTGTTAAAAGACGGTGGGAGTGGAGTGAAGCTCAGTTGGGGGGGGGGGAGAAAGGAGAGGCCCCAGAACTTTTTGGAAATTCAAATTTCAAAATTTTAAATTTTAATTTTAAAAAAGTTTAAATTTTTTGAAAATATAACATTTTTATACTTTTTAAATTTTCTTTAAAAACATCACATTTTAACCAAATCTCCACTATGCATATGTAAATATATGTAGGTTGTGCATATGATATTGTAGTTTGAAGGCATAATTTTAATTTTGCTACTTGTTTATGTCACAACTATTAGCATTACCCTCAGTGCTCTATGGAAATTACAATTTACAAGTAACATTAGCGCCAAAAATAATTGCTAAGGATTCTGCATGGTGTGAAATGGGAGGAGGTCAATGGGGGGAAGGTGACACCATGAGTCACTGCACCAGATGACACCAACCCTAGGGATGCCACTGATCCCTTTGCTGAACATTTTCATAAATAAAAGATGATTAAAATATTTTTTTCTTTCTCCCTCTTATGTGTGTATGCATGTGCACATTTAAAAATCAACTGTTCACTCACTGGGGGGAGAAGAAAAGAAGATGGGATGTGGAGGCAAGGTTGCCTAGATTGATGGACAAACAATAACAGCTATTGGTTGATAGGCTGATGTATGTTGGAAGGCAAAAAAGCCAGCAATGTGGACACAGCCATGTGAAAATAGCATGGAGGGGAGTGCCTGTGGACACCTCCCTTGCACAAAAGTGAATTTGTCAGGGGGGAAATGTGCGGCCAGTTAGGTTATGTCACTTTGCTTTGTCTGTTAGTGTGTAGTGTTAATGAGTTTGCTGAGGGATCACTGGGGACCAGGAAAATGTGAAGTGAGGCTGACTTTACTTCTTCTTTTTTTCTTTTTTCTTTTGGTCAGTGTAGCCAACCCCAAAGTGATCTGTAAAAATTCAATATGTTTTTGTCCACTTAAGCAAGACTTACCTGACCTGGTTGTTTCTTTTCACAGGTACATTTTGGTCCAAAACATACTGCAGAAATACAGTTGGCCCTCTGTTTTCATGGGAGATCTATTCCAGACACCACCACCCAGAGAAAATGGAGACTCGTGCATATCCAATCCCCATAGGCTTGCATGGGATGCATACCTGTGAGCATATGCAGGATGCGCGCCACAGGGGCGTACCCCATTGGAAATAATGGAGGTCGTCCCTCCATTGTATTCAAGGTCATGGATCCCAGATCTGAGAGTTAGCTCTCTGACAGAGAAGCCAAAATGTGTCACAAAACTACAGTTCCCAGAATTTCCTATTATTGAGCCAAGGCTGTTAAAGTGGTATCAAACTGGATTATTTCTGCAGTATGTTTTGGACCTTTGTTAGCTCTGAATAATAAATCTGCTGAAAGATGTTAAGGTCTTCATTTTTGTGGTGGAGGAACCTCTCCTTATTTTTTCCCCGTGGGAACTGGACAGGGGAGTGTGTCCCTGTGGATTCTGCTGGACCTCTCAATGGCTTTCAATACCATCAACCATAGTATCCTTCTGAGTTGCTTTGCTGGAATTAGGCTTGGAGGTACTGTTCTACAGTAGTTCCATTCAGCATTCTCATTATCAACATCATCATCTTTATCATCATCAGTTTCTACCCCACCTTTTTTCCAATTCAGAATTCAAAGTGACTTACAAGAAATTTAAAAACTTATTAAAAATCCACACGACATGAAAGTTTAAACAAGAATAAGCAGTCAAAAATTTAAAAATACATTTAAAACCATATATCCTTAAACACATGTACACACACTAGTACGACAGTTAGCAAGATCTAGCCCAGCCTGGCTATAGGATTACAAAAGGTAGTATACTTGGTCCTCCATATCCCCAGATTCTGTATCCATGGATTGAACCATCCACAGCTTGAAAATATTTTTAAAAATATATGCATTCCAAAATGCAAATCTTAATTTTACCATTTTATATAGGGGACATCTTTTTACTGTACCACTCTATTTAACGGGACTTGAGCATCCACCGATTTTGGATAATGGTGGATGGAAAAGACCCACTATATTTCAAAAAACATATTTTTCAAGCTCGAAAAATAAAAATCACACCCTTTGTGCTCTCTTGCTCAAAATGGTCAAGTGGGAGGTGGAGATGAGCAGCTAAACAGAGAGCAAACCATCCTACTGAAAGCATAGGCATAGCTCATAGCTTCCTGCCCTTGTGGGATTAGATGAAGTTCTGATGCTGTCCAAACCATTTTCTTTGATGTAGCTTTCTGGTGAATCATTTAGTGGGGGTAGCCTTAATCACATCAAAGGCACTTTTATCAGCATCTTCCTGTTTTACAGCTAGCTCTGCCTATATGCTTTCCTCCAGAGATATCTTCCACCATGATTAAAACTTTTCAACAGTTTTCTTACCCATCATGTTAAAAATATATATGTATTATATTGTTGCAGAGCAACAGCTACTAGCCTTTCAGCTCAAACAGTTATAACATGATATTAAATTAGGGAGAACCCTGAAAACACTTAACTATTGACATTATCATGCTGACCCAGTTTGAACATACAATTATTTGGCAACCCTCTGAAACATACCATTGTGGGGGCTTCCCACAGTGACAGCACCCTTGGAGATTGTTTTGAAGCTACAGTGTGAGTGCTCAGGGCCACATTACACTACAGCTTTAAGAACTGCACTGCCTTCCATGTCCAATCCAAAGTGCTAGTTTTGACTTTTAAAGTCATGCATAGAATGTACCCACACTGTACAATTATAGCAGTTTCATAACACTTTAATTGCCATGGCGCTTTCCTATAGAATCCTGGGATTTGTAGTTCTAAGAGGTACTTAGAATTCTCTTGTCCGCTCACCTGAACTATGGGACCAGAGTGCTCTGGCATAGAATTGTAAGTACCTCACCAAACTACAAATCTCAGGATTCCATCGGATGGAGCCGTGATACATAGGCTGGGTTGGATACAGCTTTAATTGTCATAGCTCAAGACTATGGAATTCTGGGGTTTGTAGTTTTATGGGATATTTAGCCTTCTCTGTCAGACAACAAACAGGATTCCATAGGTGGAGTTATGACAGTTAAAGCAGTGTCAAACTGCATTAATTCTGCATTGTGGCAGCAGCCTTAGACTGGTATCAGTTTTGTAATAGCATAGTGTGACTATTTCCACAGTCTAAATACTGTTAGAAACATCTCGACATTACACTGAATGTCTACTGAGATCAAGGCCAGAAACCATACTGAAAACTCAATTTCTAAGAGGCAGATTTTGGCACCCATCAAAGATTGAAGAATGTAGACCCCACAGAAGGCTGGGGAGCTAGAAATTCTTGGAGAGAGAAATGTAATTAGCTAGGCTGAAAGACAGATTAAGGCGGGGTACACACCGCCAGAAAGAGGCACCTCCCTGGCGCCTCTCTTTGCTCCGCAGGAGAAGTGCAGCAACCAAATTGCGCAGCACTCCTGCGGAGCAAAAAGGGAGTGCCCAGAAGTGGCTCCTCTATGTGGCGTCGCTGCGATGCCGCAAAGCGCGCGAGATGTCGTGATGACATCGCAGCTGTGCCGCTCCATATCGGGATGGCGCAGCTGCAACATCACCATTACGCACTGCGTCTTGTGGGTGCGCCGCACCTGCAGCGCCCTCGACACGTACGAGGGCTGACAGGCGTGTGGGTGTTCTGCCCACCAGGCAACCCTCGCACATGACAAGGGCGCCACAAAGGCCCATCTGTTCCGGTCCTAAGATCCCAAAATATGAGTAGCATTTACTAACAGCATAATGTTTTCTCCAAGATTTCCCTCATATCCCCAGGAATAACTTACTTGTTGCCACAGAGTCCACCTCCAGCTTAGCTCTTAGCTGACTGTCCTGCCTTGTTTCCTTCCTCTGCTGAGCCATAAAGATCTTTCAAGAGGTTGGAGCTGAGCATTCCCTTCGTTCTCATCTCATCTGGTGCTCTGCTTCTGCTGGGGAGAAAGAGGTTCTTTGTGTAGCAGATCATGGCTCCTTGAACATGTAGCTCAGGTAGTACAGTCTGAGGAGGTTTTGGGTCAAAGAACCTGCACCAGAAGGCATGGAAATTGATGGCCCTCTAGCTATAGGATTCCAACTCCCACAAGCCCAAGCCAGCATAACCAACGGAGAAAAATCATGGAAGTTGTAGTCCAACATTTGGATGGTAACAAGGTGCCTACCAGTGTGGCATAGTGGTTTGAGTGCTGTGCTGTGACTCTAGAGACCAGGGTTCAATTCCTTGCTCAGCCCTGAAACCCACTGAGTGACTATGTGCTCTCAGCCTCAGGGGAAGGCAATGGCAAACCTCCTTTGAACAAGTCTTGCCAAGAAAGTTCTGTGATAGGGTCACCTTAGGGTTGCCAAAAGTTGGAAATGACTTTAAGGCACACTACTGCCACTGCCGCCACCACAACTACCTCTGTTCAAAGGGATCTTGGAGAGCAAGTCCATACTTAGTATTGGGTCCTGCACTTTACACTTCCATGTAATAGTAGTGACAGATCTGACTAGCACCACTTCCATAGTACCCAAGTCCAAGCTGCTGTTAAAGGTTTTCATCTTCTTCAGTTCAATGTTAAAATACTTGAGTGAAATATACAAAGATAAGGGGTTTTATTTTTCATTCTTACTAAATTAATGTGCCCTCTTCTCTCTGTAGTATACTACTGATTTAGGAAATGTTAATCAAGGGTAGGTATCATTTTGCATACAGAGATAATCCTTTGATTCAATCTTGCAGCCATGATAATACAATACTGTTACAGTTAGCCCAAGTTTGTTAAAAGATACAGTCAGTCTCCATATTCAGGGATTCTGAATCCATAGCTTCAACCATCCATGGCTTGATCTTGCCATTTGATATAAGGGACACTGTTTTATTACACCATGCATAGAATGAGACTTGAGTGTCCATGAATTTTGATACCTATGGGAGGTCCTGGAACCAAATCCCAGCGGATACCAAGGGCCCACTGTACTTCTCCAGCCTGTTTGTTGATTCTTTGGTGAATCTATGACATGAGTTCATATTTGAAATATGGAAGAGAAACAGCATTCAGATTGCTTCAAATTTGTCTATTAGTGTTTTACATCTCCACACACTTGTTTTGCATGTGAGGTTTCCAGGTATGCCAGTGTCCATAGTGTCTAGTCATCTCCTTAGTCACAGTCCCCTTAGTGCTGAGGTGAGCAACTGTGTGGAAGCCGAAGTCCAGTTTCCCTCCCCAGCCTTGCCCATGAGCCACACGCTCTTCAGAGAAAGATCAGATATCTCAATTTTCCTGTGATGTCTCTGTCAAAATTGTGACAAGAAGTGATGCAATGCCACTTCCTATCCCAATTTTGAGAGGGACTACACTGAAGAAGCAGTGGGGTAGGGCAGGGTTTTGAGGTGCCTATGGGGGGAGAGGGGGAAGGAATTTTTTTTATTATCATTTCACATGTTTTGGGGCTTCTTATGTAGTTTTGGATTAATTATTGTCTAAAAAAAAAATCATACCAGGAGTATTGTGCAAAATCTCTCTTTATAAAAAAATTACCAGAGAAGGCTTACCGCTGCTTTCCACACTGGAGATTATCACACTAGGCTCATTTTTGGCACAATTCTGCAATTATACTGTTAAATAGCGATATAATCATGCAATGGTGCCATATCTTTCACACATTGACATACTTGCGTGACAAGGACTATATAATCACCCTGTCGCATTTCACATCTTGGGTGGTGTTTTGTGCAATTCTTTCACAAATGATCAGTTTCACGCATGCACACATAGAATCACAGTGGTTTTCTTGCTGTGTCGTACTTCCAGTGCCAACAATTATGTAATTTGTTATGTGCAATCTTACACCTGATCTAAAACATAATCTGGCAGCATACTTTCCCCATACATATACATTTAAATACCACAAATCTCAGGTGAAAGTAAATAATCTCATGAGTCCTTGTCCCAGCTATTAAATGTTCTGTGGGAGTCTCACTCCAAACACGTACCTGTGTCACAGCATCCATCCCCCATTTGAAAATATGAGAGGGAAATCAGGAGGTACAATGGAATCAACAAGAAATTTTCTGAAATAATAATAATAATAATAATAATAATAATAATAATAATAATATTTATAGCCTGCCTTTTCACAAGGAATCAAGGTTGGTTACAACATCAAAAAAAATGTAGTACAATAAAAGTAAATATCAAAACCCATTAAAACAAGTCCCCTTTGCTACCCCTCAACCCAATCATATAACAAGACAATATAAAATAACAATTACAATATCAATAACCTTCAATAAGTAAAGTCAGCTAAACTGAAGAACAAAGCGAGGAGAGTCTATATTTGCAGGGTGGGAAGCTGTCTTGTTCAAAGAGGGGTGGCTAATTTGGAAAGGCCTGCAGGAAGAGATCTGTCTTTACAGTCTTCTTGAAAGAAACACCAGAGAACACAAGACCCTTGTGGCAGCCACTGTGAGGTAATGCTCTTGGGATGGCAAAGCGACACAGGAAGATAACTTGCTGAACAGCACCCTGGGATTTTGGGAATTTGGGGAATGTTTTTTAAAAAGATGACAACAGCACAGCAATGGGCAATTGCACTGCTATGAGGTTTCTCACCTTCACGATTGTGCAATTATTGCAAAACCATTCACGGGATTTTCCTGTGAATGGTTTATTGCTAGATTATTTATGGATCTTCACAGTATAAGTCTTGGATGAGCTTGGCAGCATCTGAAAATCTTCAATGTGATCAAACAATTATGCTGGGATTATGTCTTTTACTCTCATCTTTTCCCTGTGTGATAATCTCTTTAGGCTGAGAGAGTGTGATTTACCCCCCAAGGCCATACAGTGGGTTTCCATTGCTGAACAAGGATTCAAAGGCCTGGTATCCAACTATGTTAGTTCAACACTCAAACCACTCCACCATGCTGCCTCCAATCTACTTTACCATGAATCATTTTGAGATTTTAAAAGAGTGCTCCCTTTTCTTCTTAGTATATTTTTTTCTTATAGCACTCAGTTTACATAGTCTACATATTAAAATTCCCAACTCACCGTATCCCTAACAATATTGACATTTAACCAGCCATTTATAATGGAACTCTTGCAGTCCAACTTGTTGGACTGCAACATCCAGTAGCCCTGACCAACATAGCCAATGGCAAGGGACACTGGGAATGATACTGCAATGTCTGGAGGGCCATAGGATTCTCATCCATGCCATAGACTTTAAAGGGTGCATCTACACTGTAGAAATAATGCAGTTTGACACCATTTTAAGTGATGTATCTCAATCCGATGGGATCCTAGGATTTGTAGTTTTACAAGGTCTTTAGCCTTCTGTGCCAAAGAGTGCTGTTGCCTCAGAAAACTTCAAATCCCAGGATTTTGTAGGATAGAGCCATGGCAGCTCAAGGGGTGTCAAACTGCATTATATTTACATCCTTGGGCATGTAGTTTGGAAATGGTGTGTTATACCTATTCATACAGTTATTACACCAGCAATCAGCTTGTCATGGATTTAAAAGAAAATACTTTGCAATTCCTGCCCACCAAGTCACGCAAGGATCCTGCAAGTTTGTCTCAGGCCCCCTTGTCAATTTTGTTCCACATGGGGCTACAAATATAGCACCTCTTGTAGTTACTGTGTGCCTTTGAGTCATTTTGGAGTTATGGCAAACGTACCATGAGATTTTCTTGGCACGATTTGTTCGGAGGAGGTTTGCCATTGCCTTTCCCTGAGGCTGAGATTATGTGACTTGCAAAAGGTCACCCCGTGACCTTCAAGGTCAAGCTGGAACTCCATAGTCCAACACTCAGACCAGTAGGCCACACGGGCTCCTTTCCAAACCTTAACTTATCCTGGAAGGACTCAGCACCTTGGTCCTTGGATTTACTGCCCAGGACTTGCCCTGGAACCCATGACGCATGAGGGGCTCTGAGCATGTGCAGAGGGCATTCTGCATCCCCCCCTAACATTTCCACTGTGCCTTTTAGAAAAAAACCAAGGTAGCTGACGAGAGATCTTCCAAAAGGGAAGCATCCTCTGGAGGCCACTGCTAAGAAAAAGGCAGGGCTCTCCACATCCAAACCACCTTGCCCTTCTCTCCCTCCTCCTCCTCCTCCTCTTCTTCTCTTTTCTCTTCCTCTCCCTCTTCTTCTTCCTCCCCTCCCTCTTCATTTCCTCTTGACCTTCCTCCTCTCCTTCCTCTTCCTTCCCTCCTCTCCCGGTTCCCTTCTCCTCCTTCCTCTTCCTTTCCTCTTTCTCCTCCTCTCCTCTCTCTCTCCTCCTCTTTCTCTCCTTCCTTTTCCTGTCCTCCTTCCTCTCCTTTTCCTCCTCTTCTCCTTCCTGCTTCTCTTCTCCTCTTCTTTCTCAACTTCTTCTTCCTTTCTTCTCTTCCTCCTCCGCCTTCCTCTCCTCCTCCTTCCTTTCCCCTTGACCGTCCTCTCCTTCTCCCTCTCCCTTTCCTCCTTCTCTTCTTCCTCTCCCTCCTCCTCCTCCTCTCCTTCCTCCTCCTTTCCTCTTGACCTTCCTCTCCTCCTCTCCCTCCCTTTCCTCCTTCCCCTCTTCCTCTGCCCTCCTCTCCCTTTCCTCCTCTGCTTCCTCTCCTCCCTCTCCCTTCCTTCTCCTTCCTCCTCTCCCCCTGAGGCTTCCCTTTCCCCTCGTGGACTCCTCTCTCTCTCTTTGTGGGCGTGTGGCTGTGGCTGGGGGGGGGGGGGGGGCTGCGTCGGGCTCAGCGTGATTTACGGCTCTGCTGAAAACCGCCCCCCCCCCCCCCAGCAGCACCAGCAGCAGCAGGAGGAAGAGGAGGAGGCGCCAGGAGGAGAGCCCCGCTGGCAGCAACAAGTCCGGGAAGCCCCAGCCGCAGGCGAGGCTCGTGGAGGAGGAGGAGAAGAAGCTGCACTCTGGACGGAGGAAGGAGGAAGAGGAGGAGGAGAAGAAGCCGGAGGTGGGTGGCCAGGGAAGGGCATGCTGCTGATGCTGGAGGAGGAGAGCTGGGCCAGAGGCAGGCAGGCAGCAGGGATGATGCTCAGGGAGGCAGACCCCAGACCCCCACCTGGAGCTGAGGCCAAGCCCTCTGCAGGATTGGATGGCATCCTCCTCTCCATCCTCCTCTCCATCCTCCCCAGATGAAGCCCAGAGAGGAGCAGCTGCCTCCTGCAGCCTCTTCCCTCCCCTCCTGTCCCTTTTGCTCTTCAGTGGGAGCAATATATGGGTGTTTATATATGTGTGTGTGTGTATAGATATGTGTGTGTGTATAGATATATATATATTTCAATGTGTGTATATACATACATATATACATATATATAATGATTGACTTTCCGCATCTCTTCCCCCCCCCCCTTCCTTTCCTCCTCCATCTGCAGATCTCAGGTGCTGCTCTCCCTTTCACTTTGCTGGATGTAAATCCCTGGAGGATGGAGTGGGTTTCTCATAGCCCAGTAAGGTGGGGAGGGAGGGAAGGGGGGAAGCCGCCTACCAACTTAAACAGGCCCCCAACCCAAATCTGGCTGGGTTGACCCGGATATGTCACCATCATGACACTCATAGAAGGGAAACCTCGGAGAGGAGGCAAAGAGGATTTGGGGGCCTTGGGTCTCCCTATTCTGCCCATGCAGGGCTTGCAAAAATCCTCTGCCTAGTTTATTAGATGCCTCATTGATGGGGTGACAAATATATTATCACCATCATCATCATCATTATTACCATTATCATTAATATCTTATTCTTTTAAAAACTGCTTTTATAGGTACAGTGGCAAAATAGCCTCAAAATGACTTTGCAGAAATATTGTTCATCATATTTGAGCAAGACCAAGTTCATGTCCCAATGGTTTCCCAGAAGTCTTTTGACCCTTATTCTCATTCATATGATGCTTGGTATTTATCTGGGAACAAAGGCACAGAGACTTGGGTTAAGCTCATTAAAACCCCATTGATGTCAATGGGGAGGGTCAAACACCTGCTCTCCCATTGAAAAGGGATTAGTTTTGGCCCACTCATGCTCAGATGCTTAAAAACATGCCAGCAGCAGGAGCTCAAGTGGCCCAATTGCCACATTTGTCCAACCAATGGATTTCCCACCTCAGGTTGGCTATCTGGAGAATTACAGTCGGCCCTTCTTATACATAAAGCTATAAATTTCAAATATCAAACCTTGATTTTCCTTTTTTTTTTAATAAGGGACATCATTTTGCTATGTCATTATATTTAATGGGACTTGAGCATCCACAGATTTAGTTATTCACGGCGGATCTTGGAACCAAACCCGAGAGTATAACAAGGGTCCACTGTACTTTCTGATCCTGAAATAAAAACAAATCCTGTTGAACCAATATAGTGTGGTGGCTTATGCAGCATCTCAAGTATTATTACTATGCATTATACAACCTTTGTGTTTGTTTATGCCTTCAAGTCACCTGTTGACTTATGGAAACCCCATGACTTCCATAGGGTTTTCTTCAGCAAGGAATACTCAGAGGTGGTTTTGCCAGTTCCTTCCTCTGAAATGTAGCCTACAGCACCAGGTATTCATTGGCAGTCTCCCTTCTAAGTTCTAACCAGGGCTGACCCTGTTTAGTTTCCAAGATCAGTGGGAATCTGATGTCTTTAGAGTACTTAGGCCCTATTACACCCATCGCCTGTTTCTTTGGGAAAGTCAGAGCAGCTTCTATAGTTCTTTCAGGGGGGTTTATCACACGAGGGAAATCCCGTGCAAAAACGGAATTTAAAATGTAGAAAAAAAACAAAAGTGAATTGATTTTCACACATGCCATTGTTAAACTTGTGTTAACCCAAACGGAAAGTAAACAAAAGCTGCTCCTTTTTACTTTCAGGATTTTTTTGTCTACTTTCCCTCCACTTAACTTTAGTTTAACAATGACGTTGTGTTTCTTTCCCAATTTAAACCCCCGTTTTTGCACGGGATTTCCCCCATGTGATAAACTCCAGGCACTGGCCTGGTGGAACCTGCCTACCCTTAATAACAGAAAAAAACATTACAGTGGGCTCTCCACATTCACTGGGTTAGGGGTGCAGCGCTCCTGTGAAAGTAGAAAAAACACAAATAAAAAACACTTTTTTTCCTACCTGAGCGAACACCTCCTTAGGTCCTTCCACATAACTCTGTGGTCAACATCTGCTGGACGTTGACCATACAATTGCACTGGAGGACCTTCAGATGCTTAGAGAAGTGTTATCTCAAGGGAGTTTATCACACGGGGCACTTACCTCTGCCCAAATGTTCCTGAAGTGTTACCCAAATGTTTCAGAAGCACCAGAGGTGGGATCATCTGTCGCACTTCTGAAATGTCATAGAGGCTTCCCACTTTCCTTCCATTGTGGAAGCGTTCGCGGGGAAGCCTCAGAAAAGCGATTTTTATTAACTAAAGATCCTGTTAATAAAAATGGCTTTTCTGAGGCTCCCCTGCAAACGCTTCCGCAGTGGAAGGAAAGCGGGAAGCCTCTATGACGGTCTAGAAGTGCAACAGAAAGATCCCGTTAATAGGCTTTTCTGAGGCTTCCTCATGAACATTTCCATGATGGAAAAAAGTGGGAAGCCTCTATGACATTTCAGAAACGCGATGGATGATCCCGGCGCTTCTGAAACATTTGGGTAACACTTCAGGAACGTTTGAGCAGCAGTAAGTGCCCCATGTGATAAACTCCTAGGAATCTATTGGTGCTCCAGAGCAACTTCTGGCAGACATTGACCATAGAGTCATACTAGAACACCTAGAGATTCCACATTAATCAAATCCACAAAAACCAAAGCCAGAAATGTGGAAAGCTGACTATATTTAGCCTTTGACTGAATTTATTTAAACCCAGATTCTTCTTTTTAAAAAAGAAATTAGCATATTTCTGGACCTCATTACTGCTAGAGACAATAGAGGTTATTGCACTCGAAATCTGTGCCAGATTACATGCGGGTTGTAACCATCAGCAATGGATCTTACCGTGTTGCTCAATGCCCAGGCAGTAGGCAGCCTGTATCCAACCTGGGCTTCACCTGCAGCTTTTCAAGAGCTGGAGAATCCTGTTCTTGAAAAGATGCCGGAGAAGCCCAGGTTGGATATGAGCTACCTACTGCCCAGACACAGAGCAATGTGATAAGATCCATTGCTGATGTGTAATCCAATAATCTTCCGTCATCAAATGGCAATATTAAGAGGCATGACTGTTACCTAAAGTTTATGTAATTACAGCTGTCCATTTGGCTTTGCAAAGAACATGGACACTGTCCTGAGAATATGCAACTCCTTGCTTTTGCCTCTGCCTTTTCATTTTCCCAGTCTGCATTCTGCTGGAAGTACTTTGAACATTTAAAAACAAAATTCTGTATAAATATGTGATATTATTTCTAAGTATCATTGTCATTAGTGCAAAGTTAGGCCAATCCAGTCCCATCCATGTTTCCTCAGAGGTGAGACCCAATGAGCTCAGTGACAGCTGCATTTGAAAGAAGAAGTGAGGAAGCTGTGGCCCCATTCCCACTGGGGCATTTGCCCTGGGTAGACATGGGCAGATCCGGTAACCCCCATATTGAATCTCCCCAGTAAGACGTTCCCACTACCTTTACCGGTGTAAATTACCCCACAGATGTTCACACTCACCAAAATTGTGGTTTAAGATGGAGCCTCCTTGTTGTCAATCAAATGATGTCAATGGTGACGTGTCATGCAGCCATTCATCAATGGCATGAGTGCTTCCCCCCCCTTTAAAAAAAACCTAGCCGAAAAGTTTGCATATTCTGTCATTCTATCAATATGTATCAATCTGTAGCACAAGCATTTGTATAATCTGTCAAAAATTACAAAAAAAAGAGAGAGAAAGCCACTTGCAAAAAGCCGGTGTGAGAGAGCAGGCATGTTCCGCCCACGGCCCACCCTCTGACCTAAATCCTGAAATTGACCCGATCATGACTTGGGCCAAGTTCACATTTTCTGGCAGCAGGAAAGAAATGGGTTTTCCAAAAAGAAACAGAAAATAATCCACTTTCAGGAAAAAAAACACTAAGGGGGATTTGCCCTGGATCGGGTGTGCAAACCCCTGATCCAAGTGTGTTAAAACCGGCACCAGTGGGAACTTCCCACTTTTAATCCGGGTTACGATTTGGTGCAAAAGGTAGTCTGAATGGCCCCTGTGACTCTCTCAAGATATTGTTGGAGTGTTGGTCACGTCATCCCTCAACACTGGCTATGGTGATTGCAACTAATGAAGGATGTAGTTATACAACACCTGGAGAGCCACCATTGCCAACTCTCTTCAAATGAAAATGTGCACAGAAGGGTAGCAAGTTCATCTAGTTCAGTTTCATCTGCTTTAGTTGACAGTTGTGTCTCACGACACTTCCAGTCCTGCAGGCTGAGCCCTTTGTAATTAAACAAGCTTGGAAAAATTACTTTTTTGAATTACAAATCCCAGAATCTTCTAGCCACCATGGCCACTGGTCATGCGCGTTGGGCCATTCTAGGAATTGTAGTCCAGGAAACTAGATTTACAAAGAGGTGAACTGGATGTAATCGGGATTGAATATTGATCTTCTGTAAGTAACGCACATGCACTGCCTCTAATCTACAAATCAATCCTGTCATTGCTATTTCCCATGTGCTGGACTCCTTTTCACTTGACAACTCGTACTTTGGTCTCTAAAACCCATAGAAGGCATTACTTTATAATGGAATTAAGTCAGGGATGGGATAGAAATAAATGTATTCACATGTATATATATGTGTGTATGTGTGTGTATGTGTGTGTGTGTAGGTATGTATTTATATATGCAGCTGGCTGCAACTGTAAAATATTAACTTTTCAGAACTGGAAAATTCAGATTTTTTTTCCCTTTGGCGGATATCTCAGAATAAGAAGAGTTGTCTCCAATCTGGTGCCTTCCAGACATATTGGAACGCAATTTGCACCATTGGTGATGCAGGCTGGTGATAATGAGAGCAATTTTTTATTTGAAAATAGCTTTGCCTATTTTGTATTTAAAGTTCTGTATATAAAAAATTGTCACATTTATAATCCAGGCTGTCAGACTGGAGAAAGCTGGCTAAAAACATTTTTTTTTTAAACCAATCTAAGAAACTTGGACTTTCTTTTTCTTCTAGGACTTGGAAAGTAATGCAACAGAACACTTTTGAAGAAAGCAGATACCCCTGGCAGGAGTCCTTTGAAAATGTCAGTATCTGCATGCCATTTCGGTGCCCACGATGTGGCGACCATACCCGATTCCGGACCCTGTCATCTCTGAGAGCCCATTTGGAATTCAACCACAGTTATGAAGACAGAAGCCTACTGACAAAATGTAACCTCTTTTCTTCTATCAAAGATGCTGACTTGATCTCTTCTCCCGAGCCCCTGATGCAAGGGATGCTCGGGGACAGCACCAACATCATGAAACCAAAGACCTCCTATCTAAACTTCTGTGGCACAGCAAGAGAGAATACCAAGAACAGAAAGCCTCTGGAGGTGGAAGCTGAAAGACCTGCATCGTATGGGTCAAATTACACATCAGGGGATTCCAGCGATGAGCCCATTTCTAAACCAGGCTTGGCCACCACAGACTCCAAAGCCTCATTTGAGGCCCACGTAAGAGAGAAGTTTAACAGGATGGTGGAAGCGGTAGACAAAACCATTGAAAAGAGGATTGACAAGCTCACCAAAGAGCTGGCCCAAAAGACGGCCGAACTCTTGGAAGTGCGGGCGGCTTTTGTGCAGCTTTCACAAAAGAAGCAGGAGGTCCAGAGGAGAGAGAGGGCCCTCAACAGACAGGTGGATGTTGCTGTGGAGATGATAGCAGTGCTGAAGCAACGGCTGACAGAATCTGAAGAAGAGCTCCATAGGAAGGAAGAGTAAGTGCAAGGATGGGCGATATCACATCATAGTGTTCATTCTCTCTACAATAGGATTTGCCTTGGTATGGCCTAGGTCAGTCTTCCTTAACTTTGTGCTGTCCAGACATGTTGGAATGTAACCACCAACATCCCTAGGTAGTGGGAGATCTAACTGAGGATGAGGGGAATTTTGTAGTACGTCTGAAGGGGAAAACCAGTACTCCTCCCATCATTTTAACACCACATTGGTGTCTGCTCTCTTATTAATTATACCAGATATGTGGAAACATTTGTACTAATTTGTACTTTACTTTAGAGCAGTGCTGAATTGGGTTTATGTTAGACTTTTTTTTTTAAAGGCAAGCCACCAACTAGTTTATGCATTCAACTTCTCTTATTGATGCAAAGGACTAGATAGATGGGCTTTTCATCCTGCCATTCAGATTCTGAAGTTTGGAATTTGGTTAGGCTTCCTCAGAAGTCTGACTCTTTGATTTACAAAACTCCACATTTCTTGATGTTATACCAGCTAAAAAGTGCATGCAGATTTATGCAGTCTCCATCCCATAGTCCAGTGCTCTCATGCAGACTACGCATAGCCTTCCATGTGTTACAGTATGGTTAGGGTACACAGTAGAGATTCCCCACCACTTCCACTGAGTTTTTAAGGGAAATTTTAAAAAGTGAGGCAGCCCCTGTACAGACAATGCTTCCAAAGTATATCAGAACCCACTGCAGCTGCGGAAAGCACCCAGTGTTTTGTGCATGGAACTGGATTGCGTGACAGTGTATGTCTCTGCCTATTTACCAAAGATGGGAACAGTTTTAATGCTGAGGGCAGCATTACCTCGGAGATAATTTGTCAGGGTGAGGGCACATGACAGTAGTGGGTTAGCCAGAGCTGCTACCCTACCATCATCACAACCCAACACAGTTTTTCTCTGTCTAAAGCTATTGATTAGAGAGCAAGATAAACAATGTGGGTTAGTGATAATTTTCAGTTAAAATAATCACTATCCATTCACTTCTTGCTACCATTCCCTTTACATCACTTCCCAACTATGCTGCCACATAAAAGAGATGCCATTTGATGCCTATGGAAAGTACAGGTTCAGCTGGTTGCACCATTTCAAAGTGTCTGTACTACCCTCTCCCACCCAAGCAGTGATGTCTTTAAATACTGGGACCCTTGCTCTGGTCTGCTTTCCATGCTCCCTGGGATATTTAGCACAGCCTTTGCCTCTTTTTGCAATGGCTCAGGATTTATTGTTTTTTTTAGTTAAGGTGTTTCTATACTGCTGTTCTGAAACCTATCATGGCAAAGTATGGGAAAGTTTGCCAAAATAGAAGAATAACCACACAGAAATAACAAAACTATTGAAACAACATTAAAAGCTATGAAGACTATTAAAAACCAAGTGCAAGAGATATGTCTCTAGTCCTTTATGAACACAATCACAGATCAAAAGGCTCTACCCATAATTCATGCTGAAACAAATAGTCCCATCAGACAGCCAGACCATAGGCTAATTTGTTAAAACCAGCACCTGCAACTGAGCCTGGAAAACGATTAACAACCAGCAAAGATCTTTTCAGTATTGCAGGGATGTGATTCTGATCCCATATGCCTGTTAGCAGAATACCTGCCTAATTTTGCAGGTTGAAAGAGAGGAGTTGCTAGAGATACTCCGGGCCCTTTGCAGGCTGTAGTTTCCCTCCCTCTGAGTTATGTCTGGGTTATATGCTTTGTCATGGGACCAACTTTTACCATAATGCCAAGTGCACCTCCATTTTAGAAACTACTTCTTTTCTCCCTACAGGTGTAAATCCCTTGATTGTAGTAGAGAAGATGGCATGGATCAAGATGTTCAAATTCAGTTCCATACATTAGCTCAAATGTTCAGATTTATTAGATAGCACTGTTTAACAATCCATTTCATAAGAGTGAGTCTTTTAGGTCCAAATAACATCAAATGGGATTAACTGTATCTGTTCTGTTCTGCTGTGCTTTGGCTTTAGGACTAGAGATGTCTTGTTTCCAAGATCCCTCCCTTCTGTCAGTTCAGTAGTGAGTTGGAAATGAAACCTTAGGCTTGGAAAGAATCATAATTTGATTTCCTGCCACTTTCCATACTAGATTCTAAAATCATTTTGGCAGTTCCAGCTTGTCTAAAAATACTTTAGTGTTGTATTCATTAAAAATGTAGTAATTGCTGATAAATTATTTATATGTGAACTACTTAAGAAGACTGCAATCCTTCAACTGCCCACTTCCTAATAATCCTGTTCACACCAGTGGAAGAAATCTGGAGCAAATGATTTGCAGTCTTGGCATTATTTAATATTCCCAGACAACATTTGGATATATTGTAATACTTTGTCATGTGTTGATTAAATGCATGGTGCTGCTATTTTTAGGGGGGGGAGGGCTAATACAGTAGCTCAGTTTAAAGCAGTAATGCTAAACTGACTTAAGTCGGATGCAAGTCCCATTTATGTTAGTGCAATGTAACTCCAAGTAGGGAGTTTATCACACAGGGAAAAATTGGAAGTTTAAAATGGTCAGAACCCATTATTAACTCACAATTGAGCAAATGGTTTTCACATGCAAAGCACAGTTATCCCATGCAGAATCTGAGATCAGTCTACATTTATGCACAAATGCGTAAATGGTTTTCACATGACATGACCAAATGTGCCTCCATCCCGATAATGACTAAAACGCATGCATCCCAAAAAAGCAATCAAATGAGCAAATGATTTTCACACACGGACTGTGACAAATCTGTGTGTGTGTCCCTGCTATCCCTCAACAGCTGTTCCTTTAAGAGCCCTGGCTCTGGGGGAAGCAGGAGACAGACAGACAGACAGACACAGGAAAGAGCGAAGGGGAACTCAGTCTTTTCTCTATCTCGCTTGCTCTGTCCCTGCCTTTGCCTCAGTAGCTGAGCAGAAGGCTTAAGTGATCCCCAAAATGTCCCCTTTAAGGGATTCTGGACTTCAGCTCCCAGAAGTCTCAGCCATGTTGGCCAATAGCCTGGGATTTGGGGAGCTGAAGTCTGAAATTCCTTAAAGGGGACAGTTTCGGGATCTCTACGGCTGAAGTAGAGAGAGAGAAAGAAAGTGAGAGGAGTGTGCCAGACTCAACTTCACTCTCCTCTCTTTCTTTCTCTGCTCTTGCATCAGCTGTTTGTTTTAAGAGCTCTGGCTACAAAGAAGGGTGGGTACTTATTTTACTTTTTTCCCTATTCCGCGGCACTGGAAGTAAACTCACCCCAAAAAACCATGGGAAATCTGGCAACAAACACAAAACAGGGAGAATCCCATGAATAAACCACAAGTAGCTTTCACACTACAGCAAATGTGCAAAAAAAAAAGAAAAAAAAATACAAAAGTGAATTTGTGAATGAAATGGAAATGAATTTCGGATATTTTCCTAAAAATGCTTATTTCTTGGTTCATGTCACTTTCTTGTCAGATTCTAAGCGGTTTGCACGCAATGTCGTCTCAAAACTACTTGCGCAATTGTGCCTAATATGCTGGATACCTACGGGTTCTGACCCTTTTAAATTTCCAGTATTCTCTGTGTGATAAACTCCTAGGCAAAGTTTGGATTACCTTAAGTAGGAGAAGTTTCCAGCACAGGAAGGAGGTCATAAATCAGAGATGAAGGACATGTCAACATCCAGCTGTTGTTGAACTGCAGTTGCAAGA
Organism: Sceloporus undulatus; assembly: GCF_019175285.1. NCBI lineage: Eukaryota > Metazoa > Chordata > Lepidosauria > Squamata > Phrynosomatidae > Sceloporus > Sceloporus undulatus. Next base: position 165,858,993 of record NC_056524.1, read on the forward strand.
ACTGCAACTGCAAGAGCTGAAGTCTTGTACACATTTAATTGGCAATACAGTAATTCCCACTGAATTCATTGAGGGGTTACCTCTGAGTAGACATGTACAGGATAGCACTGTAAGGAGGGGACTTTTTGTATCAGCATAACATAATTTCCAAGGTGAATTGGCCTGTTGAACTATTTAAAAAAAATACCCTTTAATTTCATTCTTACCACATCTTTGGCCAAACTGCTGGCATTCCAGTCCTGTTTCTGAATCATCTCAGCCGAGGATTGAGGAAATTACATGAGTTTGGAACTGAGTAAAAAGTAAAAATTGGAGTCATTACTCAGAAAAGCACCACTTTACTTGTTTTATTCTCACATCCCCTCAATAGTAATTCAGTAGCATACAGCTAAGGATGCAATTCTTCACTTATTTAATTATCGCATTCAGAAACACATAATTTCAAACATTTTGTACCTGCAGAGCAAGATTACAAGGATTTTTTTCAATTAAGTTTCTCATTTTAGGATACTCTGCAAAAAAAAATCATTTGCGTACAGAATCGTACCATTTTCTTTATATGTTTTTTGGCACAAAATCTGAGTATTTTGCTAAAAAAAAATCCAACTTGTTGCAAATGAATTTTTCACAAAAATGTCCTGAAGTATATAAAATCTCATGATACCTATTTTTATGCTGGAGTGTCTCATTGTGCTGAGATAGTCTTATTTTTCAAGGATAAGAAATATTCAGATAATTCTTTACATCATAACATAAAGTATTTCTCACAGAGTTATTTTAAGGGGCTTTTTTTCCACTGAGAAACCCCCCCACTAAAAAGTGCCCCAAAGCTCCCACCTCCCATGAAACTTCCACCTCCTATAACATTTCTGAAATAATGAGTACCGTATATACTCAACTATAAGTCAATCTCATGTATAAGTCGAGGGCAGGTTTTGAGGTCCAAGTTATGTATTTTGGTATGACCCAGAAGCCACTCCTAGCCCAATCGCGCCAGGGCTGCAGCAAACACATGCCGCAATCCCAAATAGACTGTTTTAAGTATAGATCTCTATGAGGACCAAGAGCATAAAACATCAAAGTATTTATCTTACCAAAAGCTAAGCAAACTGTTTACTGCAAATATTATTGGTTCCCTTTGACATTTGGTTACCTACCTTGTGCTTTCCAAGCACTGGTTACTGGTGCTTAGGAACCAGTCTCCATGAAGAAATCCATAGAGAACCTAGGCTTGTGAAGTCATAAGGCTCCAGAATTCATTGTACACTGAAGCTGAGGCCACATTCTTGTTTTATCACAGTCTTTAGAAAGAAAAGAGGGAGAGGAGACCCATGACATAAGAAGCATTTTAATGACGTTTAGGTAAGGTAGAAATCAAGGAGAGGAAGCAATATAGGGATTGAATGCAAGGGAAGTAATTTATATTGTAGCTGTCATATGAAAACTTAAGAGGAGTCATGTTGGATCTGAGCAAAATTCTATATTAGTCTAGTACATTGTTCTCACAGTGGACACCATATTCAGAGATATTTGCATGGCCACAGCTTCTTATATTTATATGCTGCTTTCCTGCCATTCAATAATCTCAAGGTGGCTTACAACCAGTAGCTGATAAAATAATGCCTGTGGTTTGGAGAGCTGGCTGGTTTTTCAAAGTAAGATGGGCAAGGGAATGTTGATGGACAGGTAGTTAAGAGAAGATGATGGGAAAAAAAGATAAGAGTTACATATCAGAGCTAGATCAGATATTCAAGCATGGCTTGGCTGCTGTACATTTGCTAGGTATAGATTTGCTTGGTGATGTTACCAAGATGTTGCTATTACTAAGCCAATTAATACTACGAGGAGTGCATATGCCATGCCAGTTCTTCTGCAGTAAAGCTAGGCTGACCATACATACTGTTTTAAACAAGACAGTACCATTTCCCCCATATTTCCAGACGACCCTGTCATTTTAATATAAATGTCAATTTTGTCCCATTTTCAAGAAAAATGCCTTGTTATGTTGCAAAAATGATTTGAAGATCCCTGTTTGAAATTGTGGTTGTCAATATATATTTAGTCATGGAGTATGAAGAGTTTTATCATAAGAGGTTGAAAGACTGAAATTTGATGTGTAAGATTATTTCATCGGAGAAATATTCATGGTACAATCGTGGTAAAATACAGTCCCCCTCTACATCTACACCTGTGTCACTGAAGAATAAATTTTAGTTCAATATGTTCATGTAATAAAACTTTTGTTATTGTTTTACTTTTTCCATAAAAATTGAATATTACGTAACCTCATCATATTTTTGCCGTCCCAATGTGCAGTTTTGGCTCAACAAAATATGGTTAGCCTAACAAAAGGCCAATTATACTTTGATTTAGTGCTCTATTTATTATTTGTCTACCCAACTATCCTGATTTTTTGTATATTGTGAAAGAAAAAAACCACCCAGTTGGTTAAAGGCATATTTGTTTGTAGTGAGGGCAAATTCTTGGACATGTTCTTAAAGATGCAAAACAAGTATTCTGCATGCATTCTGGTGGAATTTGTAGCTGACATTTTTGTTCATTTTCACAAGAGGGAAATCAAGATGGTAGTTCCTCCACTCCCAGCGAAAGGAAGAGGTGATGAGAAATGTTGATGAGTTTTGCAATGAGGAGGTGGTTCATACAACTGAATGATCTGCACACACCATCTTTTGATCTGCACACACCTTCGGGTACATGCTCATGCTTAATTAAGCAAAGGAAGTACTGTTACTATGGGAACAGGATGTATTTGCCTATATTGTTGCATGTGATTACAGCACTCCCTGCAATTGTGACATCAGTGAATATGGAAACCACTGCAGATAGGCTTATTGCTGTGATGGCACATAGCAGTATATCCAGTATATCAGGATGGGCAACTTGTGGCCCTCCAGATACTGTAGGATCACAGCTCTCCACATTCCTTACCATTGCCTATGCAAGCTGAAACTGATGGGACTTGCAGTCCAACAACAACATCTAGAAGGTTACATGGTTCCCATCCTTCCATTATTTGTGAACCATGTGTCTCTTCTCACAGGCACATGGCATTTTAAGGAGAAGATTAGTACCTGTCCTTTGTAAGTTAGGGAGGAAATTGTTTCCCTCACAGGAAAAATGCTATTTCTTTTTTTCTGAAACTGATTGTAAGACATTCAGTGTAAACCACATGTCTTTCTGTTATGAATAAGTTTTAATCCAACTATAGTGTCTCATATCTTTCTTTCAAAAGGAGCAAAACAGCCATGTTTTTGCTGGAAGGCTATGCAGGAGACTAAATCTGCCCACTCAGGCTCCACAGAAGAAGGGTCTCTAGCACTCTTGGTACAGAACTAAGGCTGGGCCAAAGACTTCATGAAGGAGAGAATTTTATTTCATAAATGCCAACTTTTTACGATGAAAACTAGGACATGTGGCTGAATCACAACAGAGCATGTTCAAAAGGGTATGGTCAGCCAAAAAGAGTGTAAAAGTTACTGAAGACTACACAAGACTACTATTTTAAGCAGATGAACACTGAAATTTATAAAGAGAAAGTTTAGGAAGGGAAAGATTCCACTCTTCCCTCTCTGGTCACTCCTGTTGAGTTAATTGAGTGCAAACCACTTTTGCACTTTCAGTCCAGTTCGCAGCAACTGAAATAGGGATGGAATGGAAATTTGTCAATTTCCTGACTGGGGCCTAATTTGCAGTTCCCAATTCCTCAAGAAACTTAGGCATGAAGAAAAATGGCATGCCAAAAGTTCCCACAAATTGCGAGAACTTCTTTTTTTGACCCTGACAGAACAGTAACTGCAGTTTATGAGACTATGCAAGAGTGTGAGAAACTGTGCAGCTTTGCAGTCAAACCAGTCTTTTTTACTACACATGGAAAAACTGCATAGCTTCCTGGGGTTTTAAGCGCAGAAAATGCAAAACTAAATTACACCCCTATAAGTGGGGGAAGAAAACTCAGGCTAGCTAACACTACAGCCACATGTGATTTGGCTTTGCAATACTGCTGATATTTGTGTAGAAAACAAATAGCCTTGTAGGGTTTTTTGTACAACATATTGCTGATTTTGTGCAATATTTTTGTTGTGCAACGTTACTATTTACTATATTTTTAAAAAGCATTCTTGCATAAAACGCATACATGGCCCCAAACTATTCATTTGTGTATTGAAAGCTGCACAGTTTTCATCATAGGCTGCACACTTTTCAGGAGGAGCTGCGTAGCTTCCAGAAAACTGTGCAGTTTTCTGTGGGAGCCTCGCAGCTATTGTACAATAACTGAGGTTTCCCATGATTTTTAGGGGGAGGAGGAATTCCTGAGTATCTCAAAGCTACAGTATTTACATTTTAAAAAACTGCTTCATTGTTCTTAATATCTGTCAGGACTTGGAGAAATCAAGATTTACCATTCTATACTGAATTAAGCTGAGGGCAAAAAGACAAAGAGAGAGGAAGAGAGAGCAACTGGGACATTTTAAAAGCAGTTAAGAAAGTGGGATGGCAGAGGATTTGCTGTGGCTGTCCCTACCAAACCAGAACAGTAGAAGTTAGGATATTTTGTTATCTGGATTTCTAAAATTTAACATTTTTAAATATGATTTATGTCTGGCTAATGGAGAATAAATTAATCAATGGTGTGTGCTTTCTTGGTTAGGGGCAAATGATCTTGAGAACATCAGTGTAGCTCCTGACATTTGGGTATATGGTACCTATAGTATAATTAAGAATATCTCCAGTTTAGAAACTGATATGCATTCTTCCCTGCTGATCATGAAAAGAGATGAGGAAACACTGCTATCTTTTTCAGCTTGAAAAAGCACTGTATTTATGTGTTTATTTCCTTTGCCATTTGTAGAGAAGTTGATACATTTAATCACTTCCTGGAGGAAGCTGCGGAGAAGGAGGTTCGTGGCAAAGTCAGGCTCCAGCACTTCATTGAGAATCTGCTGCAGCGGGTGGATCTGGCAGAGAAGCAGTTAGAATATTATCAGAATCAGCAGATCATGGGCAACTACAGCGATGTCAATGAACAAGGGGTAAGCTGGGAAAAAGTCATTTTGTTACCTCATCCTTCATTGTTCTGGAAAAATATTAGGCATTTTTTAAAAATGCAAATAGAGCACGCCCAGAATGAACAGACACTTTACTTAGTGTACTGTAATATGAATTCTTTGAAAAACCATTTGTCCTTTAGACATGTGCTTTATTTACATTCTAAGCAAGCCTTTCCTGACTTGGTGCCCTTCAATGTGTTGGATTGCAGCTCCCATGATCCTCAGAAAGTATAGGCTGGGAACAATGGGCATGGTGCTCCAACACATCTGCCAAGTGCTGGACATTTGACAGGTTTTGATTCCAATTTAATATTAGAAAGCTCTACTAATTTTGGTTTTTACTTTCCTTTTTATTGCTCTTCAAAGAAAGGATGCTTTCAAAGAGAGAACTGTGCTCTGTAAAATAGTGCATGTGACCACCCTATACTGGCAGTCCTTCAGATAACCTAGTTCCAAACTATTTAAGACTTTAAAACATAATACAGTATGTGATTATGCATTGAAAAACAAAGTGAGCTTCACTAGTCCGCGAGAATAATACCCAAATCTTCAGCTAGGTAATAGGGCAATTACGACTTTCTGGAATGGGTACTCATTTGGGTTGAAAAGAGGTTGGAAAATACTACAATATGATAACTATCCCCTGATGGAAAATTTAAAACTATAGTGGATCCCTCCCATTTGTTTCTCTGGTCATTTCTGTTTTTGGCCCTCATCTGCAGAACTCTTGCTGCGTTGCCCAGCAAATAAAGGGGAGGGGGTTGTAGATAAATGGATGGAGGAGGAAATAGGCAAGAGGTGTTGCAGCTGCTTTGATTTGCCAGAAAATGTAAAGGTGATAATCCTAAATAGATCTTTCATGGCTTCCATGTGTGGACCTTACACTTTTAATGTGCCTTAAGAACATAAGAAGAACCAGAGCCAATTCATGCTGCACAATTATAGCACTGTGTTCCATTTCAACTAATAATAATATTTGATGATAATAATAATAATAATAATAATAATAATAATAATAATAATAATAATAATAATATCATCTATTTATATTCCACTTAATCTTTAGGAATCCAAGTGGATTACAACAGTAAAACAATATACAGATAAAAGAGAATATATTAAAAATTCCAAGATCCCCATCCCTCCCCCCAGTCATAAAAACATAATTAAATGCTAAAAGGAGATTAAAGCAAGGGAAAAAAATACAATCATGGTAACATCCCGTGAAATCCTGAGACTGGAAGTTTAGGGAGGAGCATTTGGAATTCTCAGCCATAGAACTCTGGGAGATTGGAAGGACCCAAAGCCAAGACACAAACCCCAGAATTCTATAGGAACCTAATATGAATGTAGTACAGTCAGTCCTTCTTATACACGGATTTTTTATTCACAGATTCAAGTATCCATGGTTTGAAAATGTTAAAAAAAAAAGTATAAATTTCAAATATCAAACCTTGATTTGCCATTTTTTTACAAGGGGCACTATTTTGCTATGTCATATTTAATGGGACTTAAGTATCCATGGATTTTGTTATCCACGGGGGATCTTGGAACCAAACCCCAGCATATAACAAGGGTCCATTATATAATGTTTGTGTAGTCTGGATCAGACCAAAATCCATGTGTTGTTCATTGCCCTGTTTCCTAGAGTAGCTGACAATGCACCTATGAGAAGCTTGCCAGCCAGACATATGAGGACATTACCCCACATCCAGTGTAGTACCTCAGAAACCAATGTTTCATGGCATACCATCACTGAAACTGAAGGTAGTATATAGCCACAATGCCTAGTAGCTATTGTTGGGCTTATCTTCCAAGAAGTGTTCTTTGAAAGCCATCTAAGGTCCCATCACAGTTCCTTATTAAAAGGTTGTTTTGGGGGTGGATTTTTTAGGCAGATTAAGAAAGTGCTTGAAATGTGAGAAAAAAAATTTAATCATAGGCATAGGAAACGAATGTGTGTATCTGGAGGCCACAATAACTTTCATTACATTTTCTTCAAACATCTAAAAAATGACTGTTGGTTTACAAGTTGAATTTCATCTGAAGAATCAGATGTTCCTATTAAAGGAAAGGTAGCAATAAACATAACAAACACAGAAAAATGATAACTGAGGGTAGATGTGTGTTCTCTTTGGTATAGTCACATTGTTCCAAATGAGCCATGACTGCTAATTTGTTCAGGAGATATAGCAAATGAAAGCAAATAGCAAATGAAAAGCTCGTCAGTGGTAAAAGCCCTGAAAGCTGTTATTTGAAATAAGAAAGGCAATATCTATTATTGAATCTGCTGTACAATGCTTCTAAAAGGCATGCCAGTGAATTAAAATTCATGACCTTGTGGCAATCAACGGACTAGGTTAAATACAGACCTTGAGTTACAGCTCCTATAAAGCCATATTGGCCTTCTATTGTAACATTTAACCTTTGAATATAGGCTGCTGTGTGTGTGTGAAAGGAGGGAGGAGGACAAATTACTTCAAAGCATAAAAAACCTCTTGTAGTATTCATCTTGATGGGAAAGTCAGATTTCATTTAAATTTTAAAAACAAACTTCCAGCTCTCATGGATGTGAAAATAGGTTTTAAAATATGTGTGCAATAGTGTTGGCATTTCAGAAGACAGAGAAGTGGCAGAGAGAGATTTCCAGTAATCAGGAGAATTAGGCATCATATAACTCCTTGATCGTGCTCATAAACAATATACCTAAATTAAATTTGATGCAAAATGGTGAACTCTGGATTTCAGACCTAACTATTTAAATAAGAAGTGATCTTTCAATCATTTGGTGTAAACTGCAATCTTGTACAGTATTCAGTTACTTGGATGTATGCTTCATTGTGTCCATTCCAAAGTAGGCATACCCAGGACTTCATTATAGATTAAAGCTGATATATATAGAAGCCGGAATCCTGTATGGCAGTTACACATTCATGTATTCACAATCTCTATGTAGCACCTAGTTTAGGGGGTTATACTGGACTATGAATGTTCCTTAGTCTTTACTTACTGGGTAGCAGCCACTTCAGTTGATGCAAGTCTTTCCCCCTGTTGCTTGGGAAGGAGTTAGCTGACATTCCTTCCCACTCTTAGCAGATTGGAACATAAATCAGATACTTCCAGAGCAAAAAGGGAATAGACCCCATTGATCACAGCAGCTGCTTCCCAGTAATTGGGAACTGGTGGAGTTGGGCCAGGGTTCACTGCATATGTTTCTCCCATACAGGATCCCAGCCAAAAAATAATTATGTATTTTTTTGTTTTCTCAGTTTACAGATATGTCATCCAGTAAGAAGCCCAGATGTCTGTATGTATATTATTTCATATCTTTTATATCAGGGATGAAAATTATGTGGCTCTCAGATGGCTGAATGCAACTCCTAGCATTTTTTTTACCATTGATTTTCCAGGATAGGTCTGCTGAGACTTGTAGTCCACCAACATTTGGAAGGCTGCACATTTCCATCCCTACTATATATAAAATAATGTTACTGATTAGAACTTGGAAGTAACTAGTTATTTTAAGTGATTTTCTTTTCCTAGTTATAATCAGCTAATTACTCGTATATACTCGAGAATAAGTCGACCTCATATATAAGTCAAAGGCAAGTTTTGGGGCCAAAATTAGGGATTTTGATATGACTCATGGATAAGTTGAGAGTAAAACATAGGGGGCATGTAACAAAGGACGTAAAGGATGAAGTAAAGTAAAACAATGCCAAAGAACATACAGAATTCCAGCAGATCGTGCTTGTGCTCATACTAAAGGCTGGATGAATGAGATAATAGTGTGGGGAGCGGGGGGTCAGTGCTTCCAGGACAGATTATGCTCTTGCCAGGGGATGGTTCCTTTTTAAAATAAGTGTTAAAGTACAGAGCTCATATTAACCTTTGGATAAGTTGACATAGGTTTTTGGGGTTAATTTTTTGACTAAAATTTCTAGACGTATACACAATTATATACAGTACTTGAAATGTATTCCTTTCCCCTATGACTATCACCTTTTTACATCCTCTTATAATTTTTGTTCTTGTGTGCCTTCAAGTCATTTCCAGCTTCTTTGATAACTCTGCCATGGGGTTTTCTTGGCAAGATTTCTTCTGAATAGGTTTGTCATTGCCTTTCTCCGAGACTGAGAAAGTGTGTCACCCAATGGGTTTCATGACTGAGCAAGGATTTGAACCCTAGTCTCCAGAGGCCTAGTTCAATACTCAAACCATTTCACCACACTTGCGGCTAACAACAACAACTAGCAACAATAGCAATAAACGTTATTTGTACTCCGCCTTTCCCCCAAAAATTAGAACTAAAGACAGCTTATAGTTTAAAACAAGTGTAGTGTAGCTTATGATTGAGGAAAAATTCAATGTAGTGAACATTAAAATAGAATTAAACTACAGTCATGCCTTCTGATTTTCAGGGATCTGTTCTGGACCCCTCCCCCGTGAATCAGGGAAATTGCCAATATTGGAGCCCCATTGTAATTAATGGGGGCATGCGCCTGCGCATGCACCATTATGTTTTTCCTGGTTTACTGTCTAAGAAAGACCAAGGGATGCGAACAGCAAGACCGTGAATCAGAAGGGACAACTGAATCGGAAGGGACAAGCTTTCCAATATTCCTTTTGTAGGATTCTCAGTGGTCAAGCATATAATGATTTATTAAACAGAAACTGAACGTAACATCAAAGTTTACTTATTTAATACATCACAATCCTGATTGGTACTAATTCTTTCATCTCTCCCTCATCTCCCAGCTAACAATGACACTGGCTCTAAGTAATCTCTTTCTCTGACCCTGACTGAGTTCTAATCTGCACTGCAGAAATAATGCAATTTGATACTGCTTTAACTTCCATGGCTCAGTGATGTAGAATTCCTAGATTCGTAGTTTTGTGAGATATTTAGCCTTCTCTGTCAAAGAGCTCTGGTGCCACAGCAGACTTCAAATCCCAGTATTCAATAGCACTGAGCCATGCCAGTTGAAATGGTGTCAAACTGCATTATTTCTGCAGTACAGATTAGACCTAAATCTTTTAACAATGCTAACTCTTCAATCCAACTTTCATACACGATATATATATATATATATATATATATATCCCTTCAAGTATTCAGCCAATCACCAGTCACTCCCAACTTTCCATTCTCATGTCATCATCACTCCATCCCAACAGATCCTAACTTTGTAGCATGTACTACACATTACATTTATACTTTACCTTAACTTATCTAATACATGCATCATTTTCTGCCGATGTCCAAAATATCACAGCTCCTATGTCAGTGGGGCAGCGAATCTTCTCCAGCTTTTAGCCCTCATTTTAGAGGTAATGAACCCTTTATACAGTGTGCACCTTGTATAAGGCCTTTAAGGTTCAAAATAAAAACCAAGGTGGATTCACTGTCCCAATGCCTCTGCTTCATGATTAGGAGCCCTGCTCCTTGAACTGTGGTCTGCTAGTATATAACTATAAAAAGTTACTTTTTAAAAGTAACTTTCCAAGCTCCAAGAAATAACACTATCAATAATTGGTTGCTAAAACAACATGTTCTTTATTTTTCTTTTTTAAAAATTGGGTTCTCCTTATTCTCTCTTGACTCCTTCTCTTTTACTATTTGTGTCAGCAGCCGAGGAATTCAGCATGGTTTTTATAACAGTCCCGATGCGAAGCCTCATTCTTTCCAGAAAGGACGGATGCACCTGAAGAAAACCAAGGAGGACAAAATCTGTGCCCATCCAGTGAAATTATTTTATGAACCTGTTGACTGCTCAAGGGATGTTTGGAGACCTCAGAAGAAAGGAGACGTAGCAAATGCCACCCGAAAGGTTAATGCGAAATCAAAGATCAGTAAAAAAAGCAAGCAGCTATACTAAGATCCCATAGACAATATATATATATATAAATATATATATACAGAGAGATATTTAAATATATATTCATGTATGTATCTAATTTAATCTAGCTATTTATAAACACATAGTGCAAGTTCTGGTAGCACTTGGGTATCACCAATAGAGAGCAAGAGCACAATGCTATGCATACTGACTTGGATTTAAGTCTCATTGAACTCTGTGGGACTTACGTCTGAGTAGACAGGCATAGCAGTGCATCATCAATCATACCCATTACTTATCACTGTTTCCCTATTCATTTGGGCAATGACTTGATATATTTAATAGATAGTAATGTTACATAAATATAGAAGACCATTATAACTGCCTCATTCCCAGGACTTTGCGTATGTCAAGTGGCACTTTACCTATTTATTTATTTGCAAGAGCTTGTTTCAATTTAGTTCAGCATTTCTTCTTGTAAAATAATGATGAAAATTAGTTTTTGGCTGTTGGCTTTAACATAAATCTTTTTTGCTGTTTAAATTCAGAAGAACGCTTTCTGCCTGGCACCTTGATAAATTTATTCTCCTTCATCTGCGTTGAGATCAAATTGTCACAAATAGGTTTAGAGACTGAAGATTTAAGGCAGAGATTGGGAACCTTTGGCCCTCCAGATGTAAGGCAGGGATTAGAAACCTTTGGCCCTCCAGATATTTTGGAGTTCAGTTCCCATCTGCCCCAACCAGCATGGCCAGTAGCAAGGGATTGTGGGAATTGTTTTCCTGAAACATTTGGAATGCCCTAATTCTACTGGGCTGGGTGCATTTCTTTGATTTCAGGATACAAATAGGATTATGGCATTCCAGGAATAGAAAGCAACTGGGAGGAACTGGATTGAGTAATCCCCTCCTTCTGCTATTTTCTCCTATTCCCTAGGAGATCAAGTGGGTTGGAGAATTTGCCTGGAGGCAGCACTGAAGAGCATTCTCTTAGAGACCAAACTTGCAGAGGTGGTGATGGCTCCCTGTACTAGCTAGGAGAAGACAGTCCAGAGCCCCTTGAACTGTGCAAAAGAAGGTTGGGGACTTATCCCTCTGCCTAATCTTCCTCCACATATAGCAATTCATGGCTGCTGGCCATGTTGGCTAGGCAGTATTGGAGTTACATTGTTCAAAAGGAGTTCCAAACTGTGATGTAGTTACACCTTTGGTGCAGGAAACTACTATAGTGACTCCTTTCTGTGTCTTGAAGTAGCGCCAACCCCAGACATTCTGCTGCTCAAAGCAAACAGAAAAGCCCCCCTTTCACACACACATCAAATTGCATGGTAACCAAAGCCAGCCACATTTTTTTCTTTTTCACACAAGGTAAACAATCTCACAAGCATCTCTCCCTAACCCTGGCAGTAACATAAGAAATAAATATGACTTATCCAAAATCAGCTGCCTGAGGCTTGTGCCTCACTCTCCCTAATAGTTGAGCTGGCCAGCACAAATCCAGCAATTTATTTGTATGATATTTTTATCCCAATCTTTGTCCGAGGAGTTCAAGACAGTGTACACAAGGCTTATTTTATTTTGTCCTCCTTGACTGAGTGGAGAGTGAGTGGGATAATGGGAGTTCTTACTGAGGATGAGGGGGATTTTATCCAGCACATCTGAAAGGGCAAGCCTTCCTGCCATTTTAATGTCTCATGTCTGCTCTCCTGCTAATTATACTAGATATGGAGCAACTTTTGTACATATTTGTACAGTCAGCCCTCTGTATCTTCAGGGGCCCTGTTCCAGACCCCTCTCTCCATGGATACCAAATATCACGGGACCTCAAGTGCTATTATTCTCTATGGACACATGATGTTCACATAGCTGTGTTAGCAGGTTGGTGAGGAAATTCCCCTACCCTTGTCAAGTGTCACGGGGAGCTTCAGGTTGAGGCCAGGACCCTGAGTAAAGTGCAGTTGTGGTTGTCCCCTTGTTCTGTTGGCTGGGCCCTGTCAAGCTTACCTGACAGAGGTAACAGCCAGTAAGGGCCCTGAGTGACCAAGCCCCACTTTTATTATTTCCCATGATACTCCAAAGCAACAGTATATCAGGGACATTTAGGGAAATTAAAATGGCAGCTCCATACGGGGTGGAACATTAAATGTAAAGAGAGATCAAGGTAACATCAGCATTGGGCCTCACTAGGATATTAGATACTGGATTGCCAACAGCTTTCCAATGCAAAGCTTGGAAAGGTTGCTTTTTAGATTACTTCTCCTGGAATTCCCTGATCATGCTAGCTGGAGGTTTTCCTGTTAGTTGTAGTAAAAAGAAGGTGGAAAAATAATATTTCCTAGCTTTAGCACAATGGTGTCAGGTACTGATGCCAGCTTGCTGGGTGAGATGTCTGAAAAGTAAGTAGGGCCTGGAGTCAGTCACAGACTGCTTCTGACCTTGCATTCTCTCATTTCGCTCAAAAGAGATTCCACCTCAACATTAGGAGGAACTTCCTGACAGCAAGAGCTGTTTGACAATGGAACACACTCCCTCATAGTGTGGCGGAGTGTCCTTCTTTGGAGGTTTATAATCGGAGACTGGATGGTCATTTGTCAGGGGTGATTTGATTGTGCATTCCTGCATGGTCTGGAATTGAACTGGATGGCCCTGTGGTTTATGATTCTACGATTTCATGAGAGGGATCCTGGCCATCCCAAATGTTGCACTATGTCTTGCATTTCTTGTTTATTGGGAGAAGATGGGCAGGGGGCAGAGAAAAATGAGGACGAGGCTTGGTTGTGGTGCTAGAGCCCTAACAAAGTTTCTGTCTGTGATCTTATCCTTGCAGATAAAACCAAGCCCTGTTAAGAGATCTCAAAATAGCACATTGGGGCCACAGTTTTATTTTATTGGTTAAGAAGTGGCCCAAATAATATACTGTATTCCTTTGAGACTGTGCCAAGTAGAAGGATTCTATATTTATCAGAAAGTTCTTCTCTATTATTTTGTTTGTGTGAATGTGTTTTGGTAATGCTGTGCTACTCTTCCTGCCAGATGCTTAACATCATAGTAATGTTACAGGCAAAAGTAGTGGTGTGGTGTTTTGTGTGTGTGTGTGTGTCCAGAGAAAGAAAAAGAAAATAGCTGAGCCTCATTTACATGTCACTTATTTTTAAACGCTTCTAATAAGAGATGTGAAATGTCTTTGTGTGAGGTGGTTTTACAGTAAGTGTATGAAAACATGTGGGAAATGTTATTGTTTTTTCCACAACAGTTACAATTATTTTTAAAGAATAAACACACTATTATGACTGTGGCAATAAAACAGGGTTTATTAATATATTAGATGGAATACAGGTAAGAGCATTTGCTGTTGTGTAAATAACACCAGTCGGCATTTGGTGATCAATCTATTAAATTATTGTTTTATTTTATAATATAAAGGGAACAGTTTTTGTATGTGTCCAACTTTCACCATGCTTATATTTTATAATAGGCTGGTTCATACATGCTTGTTCGTATTGCTTGACAGCTGTAACAACAACTCACGTGTCTGAATAGTTTATTACATATCTAAGACCACAGTCAGAGCCTTCAAATCATCTGACAACACTCCAGACTAAGGCTTTCTAATAGAATAAATCAACACATTTACTTGCATTTAAGTCTTCTAAACAACATGGGACTGCGGTTGAAAATTCTAGTTCCATAATTTAGTCATGCTAGTAAATTTACAGTTTATGTGAACAAACCTAAACTTCTCCTCCTCCTTTCTCTAGTACAACTGTGCAGTATTCAGTAGATTTTGCTTTTTCTTTCATTTATTTTGGCATGTTTTCTGAAACAGAAAATTATGACGTTAATATTAACTTTCAATAGTGGAGGGGAAGCCATTTTCAAACCAAGGTTTCTAAAGTTGTCTTGTTTTCACTAACCATAGGTAAGAGAGTAACTACCATTTAGGGTGCAGATGACATCCTAGAATGCCATAATCTAAAATGGAAGCAGCAGCTTTTCAAATCTCTTTGAAGCTGCAACAAAGTGAAGTGGGTACAAGCCTGGAAGCTAGGCTTGTTCTTGTAGGCTAAATTATGCTTTAACATTTTTGGGAGATGCAACCAATAGGTATGTGTTATAAAGTACTTTGTTTTGTGAGACTATTATGCTGTGCATGTCCACTTTGTAAAATTACTTGTAGATGACACTGGCAGCCATGAAGAAAAGTGTCACATAATGATGCCTGGACACAAGACAAGTTACTAATTTTAAATAGTTACTGCTTGCATTTATGTTTGAAAAGAGGTGCCAAAGCAGCCTCTGAATTAAATTTTATTTTATTTTAATTGCTGGAATTCTATACAACCACTGCATATTGTGTAGCACTCTGACAAAGTTGCCATGTCATGAATTCTGGCATGACCCCCCCCCCCCAAACTCTACTTAGGGGTAAGCAATCACTTGGATTGGCAGAGGTCCTGTGAGACATCCCTGGCAAGACAGGGAGAAAAGGACCCTTGTCACAAATCCCCCTTGCTTTGGAAATTGCTCACATGAGGTGGGTGGGAATGTCAGGCAGCTGCTTCTCAGTAGACAGGAGAATGGTCTTCTGTCCATTCCAGTGACTACATACCGAAGGTAAGTGAGGATTGGTGGACTTTCATGGTCCCTATTTAGCACTTGAACTGGGGGCTGGTGGGGATTGTGAAAACATAGCACTTGTGCATAACCATAGGTTACATATTCACAATCACCCAACAGGATTCCAGCCAATATATGTTGATTTTATTATAAATTAATGATGCACAATAAAGTTATGTTAATGAAGTTTAAAAAAAACAACTAAGGGAAGTGTGATTTCAAAAGACTGTGCCAAGTGCTTTTCTTTAAAAAATCTAAATTCATGGGAAAATGCATCTGTCTTGAATCTGCCCCTGGATCTGGAATACCTTCTTTGTGACAGCAAAATAAGCTTGCCACTTCTGGCTTTTTTAAAGAGCAGTGGTGACTGAAACATTGTGATGGGGAGGGGGAGGAAGAGGGTGACAACTGTCCATGTTCCAGGCCTTAGATTGGAGTGAGCAATTGCTATAGGAAACTTGAAGAAAGAGCTGATGATGCCATGAATTGTGTAATCCCAAGGCCTTAAAAGTTATTGTTTACTGTCCCAGCTGCACTCATGGGCTACTTGTGATGGGAGAGAACCTGACACAGAGCTGCCTTTTTGTCAGTAGCCTCATCTATATAGAGATCAGAACAGTTACCTTTCTAAAAATAAAAATAGTGGCTGGCATCCAGTTAGTAAATTATAATGTCATGTGTCCACCTTACAACATTGCAACTCATTTTTCAGTCATTGTCTAGGTTGAATTTTTCTTCCAACCACACAACACCTGAAACCAGTGGTGTCACTAGGGGGTGTGTGGTGGTGCAGGTTGCACCAGGTGACACCCCAGAGGGGGGTGTCCCCCTGGTGGGGTAGTACACCCGGGGGGGGGGCTACTGCTGCCTTACGAGTCCCGCATGGCCACAACCACATGGAACTTAGAAGGCCAAAGGGATTGGAAGGCTGACTTCTGGGTCCCACGTGACAATGACAATGTGGGACTCAGAATGTTGGGGTCCTGAAAGGTGTGCCCTTTTGGACCCACCTCCCAGAAGCTTGACCCCCAGCACCTTGTGACACTCTGGATGGGGACGCCACTGACTGAAACTCCTCCTCCAACACAACTTGTAAGCAAGCTACATTGCAGCCCCCTCCCATCATATCCATGTTATCAAAAAGCAAGGGGATTGGTGATGATGTGTCCAGCTGTCTTCTTTTAGCTGGTTATATGGCAAAGATATCACCTTCAGGGACATCCCAAAGACACCCAGAGGTTCCTGTCAGTGCCTGTAGCAGTACATGCAGCTAGAGAAAATAGCCGGATGTGCTGCTGTTGGTAACCTAACTCTCCAATAGCTTTGGGATGTCTGCATGGCTCACAGGATGGGTTGGATGAGTAACCTAGCTACAGAGATATAGCTACGTGAAACAGGTACATCTCCTGCTGCAGGACCGCAGCCAGTGAATTGCTTATTACTTCCTACTTTATGAGTTGTACATTAATAATATGCTAATTTTAAATTTCTTTTAAAATTATGTTTTAATTAAGATCACCTTTAAAAAAAACAGAAAACTGTCCCAAGTCTCCCCTGCTCAAGTATGTTTTGGAAGTAATGAGTAAAAGTTATCAGTTACCATATTATTTCTTAAAAGGAATGTTATTAATCCCCCTCACTAAAGTGAAATATTACAAATAACATTGTTTCCAAACTCTTGTTCTGCATAGTGTTGTCAGTCAAACAGGTAAAGAACAGTCAGGTTCAGTGGTCAAACATGGATGGCTGAGCCAGCCTAAAATTCTGGTATTTGCTTAGTTATCTCATTGTTCTGTATGACGTTTTGCTGTGTCACACATTATGTGCTGGTGAAAAGAATTGTATTGCATGTTCTTGTTTTGTCAGATACTATGTGATGAGAGATTTCGTTTGCATTTCAAACAACCTCAAACTATTTGATTGTTCTGCTTTGCACTTGGTTTCTTTTAAAAAATGTGTGGGAAATTACAGCCCACATTCTAATAAAAAGGTGGGGAATCTTCAAATGAGTTTATCACACGGAAGACTAAATTTAAATCCTGGAAAAATCCTCCCAAAGCGGGATCATTTTCACACTCATGAGGGGCATTGAGCATTAATGTGAAAATAAGCCACACAGATAGTGGACAAAATCCACCATTTTTTACTTTCAGGAGAATCCCAAAGTAAAAAGCAGCCTATTTTGTCTCCATTCTGTGCGCTTTATTTTTGCTTTAATGCTGAATGCCCACAATGTTGTGTGAAAATAATCCCACTTTTGTGGGATTTCTCTGTTTTAAATCCCATTTCTGCATTGTAAAAACCCTGTGTGATAAACTCCAAAGGCAATTTGTGGTGGAACTATATATAACAGTGAACAAAGGGCTATTGCAAAACCAACAAGCTAAGCAACTAACTAGAAGCCCTCTGTTGCACCTCTCCCCATTCATGATTTTTTGCTCAATGCGCCATATATCCTCATATCCTTACAGCATATAGGTCCCTACTCACCCCTCCACACCAGAGGCTTGCAGGCATGGGAAGATGTATATTGTAATAAGATTGAGATATAGGGGGAAAAATGAACAAGGTGTTGCAGAGAAGAGACTTGCACCTTCTTCCCACTTTGAGCAGCTGTCCAGTTTTCTTTGTAACATGTAGTTCCACCCTCAATGCACTCATTCATTTGTTTTCCTGAATCAAGAATCAAGGGAGCATTCTCATGTATAAACACTTTGGCTACATTTTTAGATAGTCATGAGCATTAAAGAGAACTGAAGTTGATGGCTTGTGCATTAAAATGATTCATTTGTTTCCATCTCATTTTAGGTTTCTGATGTGTGTGTGTGTGGGGGGGTCCTCCCATTAAATAGCACTGTAGCCTGCATGTGTCATTTTCCCTGCTCCTGAATCGGTCAAATTGTCATATGCTGAGTCAATCAATTACAAAGCAGTTGGAATGCTCTGTAACTTCAGAGGGTGGGGAAAGACATTTTAGACTATTAAAATATCTAATAAAGACTATATTTCTCAACCATTGTATTGGTGTTCTCTGTAAATGTTCCATGCGTAATAATAGTTTTTAAAACCTAACTGAGGTACATGTGATGTTTATTACCTCTAGGGCCCTTCTACATGACACAATTGTAATGCCATGCTTTCCCAAGCAGCCCAGCTGGGCTCCAAGGGGGCAGGGCCAGGGGAGAGCAGAGGGCACTTGGCTAGGGCGCACGCGCAAGGAGTCCAGCCAATCCCAGGGCGCCACTCACCCTCTTGCTGGCCTGGCTCCTTTTTGCTCTTTGCAAAGAGCAATAGCAGGCAGGGCCAGCGGGAGTGTGAGTGGCGCCCCGGGATTGGCGCGTGCTCTTTCTGTGTTGCGCCAGTGCTGCCCCTAAACATTTGGTGCCCTAGGCAGCTGCCTAGGTCGCCTATATGGACGGGCCAGCCCTGTGTCTTCTGATTGTCTGCAGCGTCATGTGAAAAGCAGCTGCGAATTTGTCCCTAAGCCCTGGATGGCACTGCCTTGTCCCCACTTTAAACTTCCGTGTGATAATGTGCTAGGATTCTATGATTCTATGACCTTCGAGTCCCTGGGATCAAACTCACACTACTTTATGGCTGTCAATGGCTGCAGTGCCACTGTGACACCAGGGCTTCCTCACAAGGCCACAAATGGGCAGCCCAGACTGAGTTGCGTGGCTTTGGCTGGCCACATTGCCATTGAGGGTGAGTGGGCTAGAGGCCAAGCTGAGCCTCCAGGTTCTCGAGGGGTAGGGAGGCATGCCAGGTCTGCCAGCAGTGTTGCCTACTCTGCGTGTGTGAATCTGGGGCAAGAGGGTCCTGTGGCCCTGTGATGTTAGAATCCTGGCGTTGGAAGACACCTCAAGGGCCATCCAACCCACCCCCCTTTGTGCTGTGCAAGAACACAGAATCAAAGCACCAGCGAAAG
>NC_056524.1:165888445-165895721 GCF_019175285.1 Sceloporus undulatus
CCACCATCTTCTTTGGAAGGTGTTCTCTTTATCTTTCTCTGAACATCTTCCAAAAAAGACTGGACTACAGATGCTCTTTCTGGAGTTCCTGCATGGAGGGAAGCAGCTGGACTGCATGACTGCTGGGGGACCCTTCCCAAAGTGGGATCCACTGTTAACACAAGCCACCAGCTAAAACCACAAGTCTGCACTAGTAGGAGATGATAGAGTAAATCAGCATTTCGGAGACAAAGTTGAGTTTTCAGCAAGTGTGAGAAGGAAAGATTAGAATTTGGAAACCTGTTCTGGGTATGTCTCAGTATCCCCAACCAGTGTGGCTAAAGGGAGCAGTAGTCCAAACAGCCATTTCCTGGCCAGCCCCTTCCCAAAAACTGTCAGGTGAAAACCTGCTCAGGAAATCCCTGTCTCCTCCATCAGCCCCCCCCCCCGGAACCCTGGAATGAGGAAAACACTCTGTGCATGCTCAGATTCACACTTGCCTGGCTCTGCAAACTTCTCCCAAGCCCTGTCTCTCTGGGGATGGTGGGATCCTGAAAGGCCCCCAACTTTAATGCGAACAAGACTGCAACACTCATCATCCCCCAGAGCCCTGGGAGAGGAAAGCACTCTGTGCAGGTTCAGAGGCACTACTGTCTAGCCCTGAAAATTGCTCCCAAGGCAAACCAAGCCCTGTCTCTCTGGGGACAGTGGGATCCTGACTCGACCCTAACTTTAATTCAAAGAGACCGCAATGCCCATCATCCCCCCCAGAGCCCTAGGGTGAGGAAATCACTCTGTGAATGTTCAGAGGCACTCTTTGCAAATTGCTCCCAAGGCAAACCAAGGCCTGTCTCTCTTGGGACTGTGGTATCCCATCTGTTCCCTTACCTCCAATGCAAGAGGACTGCAACGCCCATTATCCTCTCCCCCAGAGGCCTAGGGTGAGGAAAGCACTGTGTGCATGCTCAGGTGCACTCTTTTCTGGCTCTGCAAACTTCTTCCAAGCCATGTCTCTCTGGGGCTGGAGGGATCCTGTCTGGCCCCTCACCTCCAATGCAAAAAGACTGCACCCCCCATCATCCCCCAAGAGCCCTGGGATGACGTCCCCACCTTGCTTTGGAAGTCTTGGCAGCCAAAGGCACTTGCAAAGAGAGGAGAGTTTTTGCATTTAAACCCCAATGCTCCCATTAGGGACTGGCCTCTTGCCCAGGCTGCTGCTGGGTCACCTTTCCTGCAAACAGCCCTGCAAAGGAGGCAGCCAAAAGTAGCCTTTCTTCCTCTCCTTTTTGCAGCAAGAAAAGATGCAGATCCTCAAATGCCCTGCCCGCCCGCACAGCAGCAACCATAAACTTTACCTTAGACTTTGCAAAAGGAAGCCAATAAACTGGCAAAAACATCCATGAATTCCTTGCCTAAGAAAACCCTATGAAATTCATGGAAACACCGTATGTCAATATATTCATAAACTTTTGTTAGCAATTTAAAGAGTTAATCTCCTGTCTGATCCATCCCTACAGATAAGAGGCTGATTTATTGCTACAGGTTCAAGCCTAGTCGGTGGGCTAGTGCCACTGGAAGGTTTTTCCACTGAATGAGATGAGGCCCACTTCTAGCCATATGTTCCCAAAAACCTTCCCAAAAGGAAGCTTCATCCTCAGAGGTGCCATTAACTAAGAGGCATGCTTGTAAATCTGTTAAAATTAATGGAGAAAATATATAAACTCCTCCCCCTTTATAGCCTGCCTATAATTATTTCCTGATCCAGATCCTAGAACACGAACCAATGGATTCAAATCACAAGAAAAGAGATTCAATCTGAACATTAGTAAGAATGTCTGACTACTGTAAGATCTGTTCAGTAGTGGAATGGGCTGCCTCAGAAGGTGGTGGACTCATCATCTTTGGAAGTCTTTAAAGAGAGGTTAGATGGGCATCTTTTAGAAGTGCTTCAGTTTTGAATTCCTTTATGGGTTGGACTAGTTGGCCTGCGTGCGCCTTTCCAACTCTTAAGATTCTATCATTCTGTGCAATCATTTACATTACACATGATGCAGCAAGCCAAAAAGAGTAGCCTTAGCTGCCCCTCCCCAATCTATACATTTGTCTCTCCAGCACCTGCAGGTTGGTTAGACACTGAGAAAGACACCAAGAAGTAGCTGAGAGGAAGATGGCCCTGAATGGCAAATGAAGGTAACCTCATTGGCTTTCATTCTTTTGTCATTTGCAGAATGGCTGCAGATGTAATCAAAGAAAGAGTAGCAACTGGCCACAGCAAACCAATGAAGGGGCCCCATTTTTTTTGGTCTCCTGAGGTTTAGACCTTGGCATGTAGGGGTCTGAGAACTAAGCAGTGATCCCTCCCCAATCTGAGAGGGATGATATCTGGTAAGGAAAGCAACCAGTGAGTTGAGAAAAACCTGTCAATGCTCAGGGCCTCAATGTGCCTCCTGATATATTTGGTGTGTGTGAGGAGGTGATAAATCAACCTCATAACTTCTCAGGGAGAAAACTGCTTGCCTTCCTGGCCCAACACCCTTGGACTTCACTCCTTCACCTCCATTCCCCAACCTCTATGTGTGTAGGATTCAAAGATATGTTTGTTTGTTTATTTATTTAGGTATTTATATCCCGCCCTTCAGCCCTATGTTAGTCTGTAGAATCAGTATGTAGAGAGATCTTGTAGCACCTTTGAGACTAATTGGCAGCATGAACTTTCATAGACTTCAGTCCACTTCCCCAGAGGCATACAGTGGAGTAGAAACCAGGGACAGGCATATATATGTCATTGGTATGTGAGAAAGTCAATTCAAATTCAAAATCTTTTGTGTATGGAAATGAAGTAGCAAGTCCTGTTTCAACTATAGTGAATGAAGACATTGTGAACTCACCAACGTGTATGGAAATGAAGAGCCAACACCAATTTGGCAATGAAAACTAGTCTGTAGGTGAAGAGAACAGGATGCTCCCCTGAGGATGGGGTCAGATACTGTTGAAATGTATGTAATGAGTCAGGATGCCACTGTCCCTGTTCAATCCATTGCTGAGGAACTGTAGTTTAAGGATGAATTCCAATTCTGCTGTTTCTCTTTCCAATCTACTTTTGTAGTTTTTTTGTTCAAGGACTGCTATTCTGAGGTCTGAGATGGAATGCTCATCTCTGTGTGTGTGGAATTGGACTATGTGTGGATGTTTTCGACAACAGTTGAAATCCAATTGGGCTAAGTTTTAAATAGCTTTTCTAGTTTAAAAGTAGAGGTGAGAAACCTTTAGACCTCAAGATGTTGTAGATAAACTTCAGTTCTCAGAAGTGCCAGCCAGAAATTAGGGAGCTGCGTTGGTTATAATCTAAATCATTTGAAGGGCCAAAGCTTCTTCACTCCTGAACTAAAATGAAAATATGTATTGGTACACATGCAACATTTCTTTCTAAGCATACCTGTTGCATACCCTCCAACAGTCCACAGATGAAAATGAGGAGATGTCTAGCCATGCAACATCAGTGTGGTCAAGATAGAAGAACAGACAACCTAGGAGAAGCTGCAACAGTTTGCTTTTGCCTCAATTTATCAGAAGGTTCACAAACACACACACCAGGTAATTGAATACAAACTGCTTTTGCACTTTGAACTCAATTTGCCACAATTGAAGTAAGCTAGGGGCAAAGGAGGAGGAGACAGAAATTAAGGGATTTTAAAAGCAGCTGAAAAAGTGGGACACTGGATTAATCCGGACTGTCCCTGACAAATCAGGACATTTGGAAGGTATGTAGTTGCTTACTCTTGCCCCCTTGTTGAACCTGTTTAAAAGCAAAAGGGTTGTGATGGTACAGGGAGGGTAAATAATAATAAGTGAATAGTGTGTGGGGTGGATCTCTATGACATTCTGCATGCTCTGTGAATGCAGGGTTATGTTAAAAGCTGAAGCCAGATATTTCAAGTGAAGGAAATGTATCACAGTTAAGAGCTCTTTCTCTATTCTGTTCTATAAAATTACCCATTTGTCCACTGTAATCATCCACTTGATAGTGGTTGACTCCTTGAGTCTATTCAAGTTAGAATCTTCTTCTTTGCCCTTTTGAATTGCATCACCAAAAACACTGAGGGCTATTTGTTCTTGAATTGGTATAATGCTGCTTATTTCTGTGCACTTCCATCCTGACTCAAGTGTTTGGATTACTGTGTATTTTGGTCTATATGTATGGGGTGGAGGGATATATCAAGAAATTATCATCTTGCATAAAGTCAAAGAGGCTGTTATTGTGCCCAGCAGATACATAAACAAAATGTCTATTGGTACTTACCATAACTTTCCTCCTAAGTTTTTCCTTTTCATATAGCCTTACTTTGAGGAACCATTTCAAGATTGCCTTCTTCTCTGTCAGAAACTCTGTGCCTTTTACAGTTTCGTGATAAGCAAATGTTTAACATGCAAGCGATAGCTCTACAACTTGGGATATGAACATTTCTCAGTCTTAATTTGAACATGTTTCTCAAATCTAACCTACATTTTCTTTTCATTTTCTTTTATACCATATTGCAAGGCCTTTTTAGTCTTTCCCCCCATTAAATGTTTGAGGATATATTGGTACACACCTTCCCTAGCACACTCACTTCTTAATGCTTTTTTCTTGACGTGTGAGTTTTTGATATGCATTTTTCTTGTTGACTAAAGCTTATATTTGTGAACATTTTTAAAGGTCCCAGTTTTTGAATTGAGTGTACTTATTGTATATGATTTTGTAGAAATAAGAATTTGTCATTTGCAGTTTATTCCAAGTGATGGGAAACTGAAAGATATGCATGTATTTTCACCAATAGTGATGCAAACAACAAATTGGACAGATGAGTTCTGAAGATCAGTTGATATGAATTCTTTTCCACAACTACAACTTTTTTTAACTGATGACATTTCTACTTATGACCTTTCTTCAAAACCAAAACCAAAACCTTATAATATTGCTGTGGATTCTCTGGAGGAACTCATTCAGTGGCTTCATTTAGATCTTGAACAGCATGGGAGGGACCCCATAGAACAACTACCATGAGACAGATTTGTGGTCCAGGGGTGTGTGCTGAATTACTGCAGTCCAATCCACACATCTCAGTAAGCTCAAAAGAGTGGTTGGTATTAAAAAGAAACTTGGAAAGGTTATCTTTTGGACTACAATTTCTAAAGGATTCTGGTAGCCAGAGAATTCTGGGATTTATGCTTTAAAAACAGTTTTTTTTCAGGTTCTGTATCTGTATGTGTGTGTGTGTGTGAAGATGTTTGCATTTCAGATCAGTCCAGTGCTCCAGATTCTTCCTGTGACACTGAAAGATCATGTTACATATGCGTGTGCCCTACTTTTTGACCCTTGATCTCATAGGATTAAATTGTTTTGCAATTTAACTAAGCCTGTGTATTGCTTTTACAAAATAAATACTGTACACACATATTAATTTAACCTAATTTTTGTACTTGCCTTTCATTCATACGGATGACCTTTCTCTACCGCAGAACAAATGGCCTCAAAACAGTGGAAACAGTCTTTTTTTTAAGAACAGAGATGGGGATGTGTGCCCCTTCAAATGTTGTTGGACTGCGACTTCCATTGGCCCTAGCCAGAATAGTCAATAGT
Source organism: Sceloporus undulatus (assembly GCF_019175285.1). NCBI lineage: Eukaryota > Metazoa > Chordata > Lepidosauria > Squamata > Phrynosomatidae > Sceloporus > Sceloporus undulatus. The sequence goes on from NC_056524.1 coordinate 165,894,045, forward strand.
AGTGGATAATGGGAACTGGTTCACAAACATTTGGATAGGCAAACATTCCCTATTCCTGTCAGAGAAGAAGCTGTCACTTGCATTTAGAAGTGTAAACAGTTTGGCACCTATATATCTAAATTTATGCCTCTAAGCAGCATAGAGTAGTTGTCTGAGCATTGGCCTATGACTGGGTTTGATTCCCCACTTAGCCATAGAAACCCACTGGGTGATTTTGCACAAATCATGCTTTCTCTGCTTTAGAAGAAGGCAAAGACAACCCACCTCTGAACAAATCTTGCCAAGAAAAGTCCATGGTATGTTCACCTAAGGGTCAGAAATAACTTGAAGGCACACAACAACAACAACAACTCTTTCCATACTAGCTTGCCCATGTCTTAATATCTTACATGGAAGTTCTACCCAAACTTGTTTCCATACTGAAGTATAGCTTGAGATCCAACATGTTGGAAGGAGCTATGTTTCTTGTAACACAGTACTGTTGCAATGAACAAAGGGCAACAACATTGGTTCTTCGCTCCCCCACTTTTACCATTTACATACTAAATTTGGGAATATTTGGGAGCTATTTTAAAGTTGGTTTTTACAAAACCAACTAGTAATGTGCATTAGCCAAACTCACAGATCTAATGCTGATATATTGGAAGAACAGAATATCATATTTTAGTAATTTTATAAAAAGGATTCCAGGCACTGAACAGAAGAATGCTCTGTAATCACAAAGAAGAAGGATTTCCCTGTGACTCTGAAAACCTCTGCTGTGGAATACTGACCTTCCTGACTTTCTAGTGGTTTGAACTGAGAATATACCTTAGAACAGAGTGGAGAAATTTTGACCTTCAGGTGTTCTGCACTTTGACTGGCATCCTGTGACTTACTATGCTATAAAATGGATTTGCAGCATTCTAATTTTTTTATGTGGCATTGTGGTTTGAATGTTGGACTACGACGACTGTGTAGTCCAAGGTATGATTCTCAGCTCGGCCATAACCCCCCCCCCCCCCCGTCAAGTTACATACTCTCATCCTCAGGGGAAGGCAAAGGCAAACCTCCTCTGAATGAATCTTGCCAAGAAAATCCCATGATAGGTTTGTCAGAAACAACTTGAAGGCACAACAATTTATTTTATGTGTCATTGTGGACACTGAAGTTTTATACTGACCTCACACAATTAAAAAAATGCCCTCAGGATTCACCTTTTATCAGCAGCAATCCTTCTCCATGGCCAATGGAGGGTAGGGGGCATCCCAGAAGCATCTGGCTATCTCCTCGTAGCCAGTTGTTTCTCAAATGCCCCTATCTGCCACTGGCCACTAAATGATCATGGAGAGGGGCTGAAGCAGCTAAAAGATGAATCTTGAAGGGGGTAACAGGATGAAGCATATTGCAGTTCTGCCTGTTTGAAATTGTATGATACTTCTCCTGACACAGAATCTTAGTCTACATTTTCTGTAGTCTCACATGGTAGCCCATGCTGCCTGGGATTTCTGGGAACTGAGCTGCAAAACATCTGGAGTGTCTAAGTTCACCAGCACCTAGGAGTTTATCACACTAGTGAGATTCCATGGGAAAATGGGAGTTAAACTAGAATTAAACCAAAGAAAACCCAGAAATAATAATAATAATAATAATAATAATAATAATAATAATAATAATAATAATAATAATAATAATAAT
>NC_056524.1:165895731-165921101 GCF_019175285.1 Sceloporus undulatus
CAACCTTTATTTATAAAGCGCTGTAAATTTACACAGTGCTGTACACACAATCTTTTTAATTAGACAGTTCCCTGCCCTCAGGCTTACAATCTAAAAAGACATGACACAAAAGGAGAAGGGAAAGGTGGTGGGGAAGGGGATGAGGTCCAGCAGTTCCTCTCTACCTCCAAGGCCTGGACCAAGACAGATGGACTGGAGGGAGGGCTTGGCTTCATAATGGATGGTTAATCTTCTTCCAGGGAGGCCTGTTGGAGCTAGCCTGCCTCTCTAGTAGGATAATACATATAAAGTACATAGCAATACAGGAAATGGTTCGATAAAACAGGCACCAAAAGAACATCAAATAGCAAGCGACAATTATGCAATGCCTGGGAAAGCTTCTCTGAACAGGAAATGCCCAGAGTTTATCACACGACGTCACGGTTAATGGGAAATAATGTGAAGTTAATCCGAACGCAAAGCAGAGAAAACAGAAAGTAAAAGAAGCTGCCATTCTTTTCTGCTTTGCATTCAGATTAACTTCGCATTATTTCACTTGGGCAGTCCCTAGTGTGATAAACTAACTGAATTTTCAAGTTTGGTTTAAATTAGAATGTACTTTAAATCACACTTAATTCCTATTTTCCCGTGGGATCTCCCCTAGTGTGATAAAGGTCATACACTACACATGTTCTCTGACTACATATTACAAGAGAAAATCAGTAATGGTGGGCAGAGATTGTTTTATTCTCATTGAGGAAGATTGTGTGAGAAACACTCCTGGGTTCCTGAGAACACAGCATGAAAATCCCTGGACTCCAAAATAGTATAAATTAAAGAATGAGAAGAATAAATTATACAAAACTCCAATATGAGTTTAAAATGTGTCACAATTTTGCTTCATTTCTAAAGCTCTTTTCTCTCACTTCAGCCAGTGCAGGATGAACATTTCCCAAAGTAATGAGGTGTGGAGAGCCACGTTGTAATTAAATATACATAAGGAGTATCTGAAAGGTCACACTAGATCCAGATCATTCATACATAATAGGAGATAGGCAGTTCAGCCAACAAAATGCAAAGCAATTATCATTAAGAAAGCTAGTATGTCATGACCTTTGGTTATGAATAAACATTATCAATTTACTTACCTAAGAATAGATGCAATACAAGAAAAGCAGTTGTAGATATTATGTTACTGTAAATTATGGGATATTTTTCATGTCAATATCAAATTAATTGGAGTAGTATGTAGGAACACATACAGTACTCGCTCTCTTTTTCTCCACTAGGGGATGATAAAACATAATAAACTCTAAAAGGTTTAGTTAATCCTGCTTTCCTTTGGTACATATTCTGGGACATCTCTTTTGACTTTTCGACTTTTTTTCTTTTGACAAGTATAGTATTTGACTGGAACCACATTTAAAATATGTTTTCTTAGCCACAATTCCATTTAATCTGAATTCAGTTCATTTTAAATCAAGGATAACATTTGCATTTTCAAATGTAGCTTACTGAGGAGGTGGTTTAGCAATATGATTTTCTAAGACATCTTGTATGCTGAATGAAAGCTTTAAAATACACTAAAATACTAGGTCCAAGTTTAGATTGTGCTCTTCAGTTGCATGTATTTTTAAGTGGAACAGGGCTTAAAAAATACATATATGATCTTTCATATGGTGTATAATTCACATCAAGATCTTTACAGCACCAGAATACAAAAGCTACGTAAGAACTAGCCTGAGTTGGGATAGTAAAAGAAGTGGGCACTTAATTATTTAACTAATTCGTTTATATTCCATATTTCTTCTGAAACTGGGATTCCACAGCAGTTCAAAAGATAGCAAAGAACTACAGATAAAATGCAGAAGGTTATAGTGCAGTGTTAAAATACAATTAAACAAATTGTAATTATAACAGACAACAGAATTAAAAATAATTGAAAAGTACAGTATTAAAAAAATCACATACAATGCTAATCCAAACGTGTTTTCGCAGCTGTGAGCCAATTGCCTGAAAGTCAGCCATTTGAATAAAAATGTATTTGCCTCTTTGTAGAAGGACAGCAAGGGAGGAACTAGCTAACCTCTCTTGAAAGGTTTTGTGAATAATAAGAACCTTTGTATCACCTCAAGAAACAGAATGTGTCACCAAAAAGGGCACAATAAAGGATATAGATATGCATTAAATCTGCATACACTGATTTCTTTGTATAGACACACCTTTACAAATAATTACTATAATTCAGATAGAAATACATTACATCTCACAATAGTGGGAATGACTGTGAGCAGGAGTGTACCTACAATACACAGTTACACCAGTTTGAAACCACCCTAACTACCTATCATAGCTCTATTTTTCAAACTCTGGGACTTGTAATCTAGTTGGGAGGTTAGAATTCTCTGCTACAGAAGTTTAGGGCAATGCTTTTTGAGCTATTTTATGTGGATTATTTCTTTCCATTGTGTCAGTGACTGGTACCACATTTGTGCCAATTGGCTGCAATTTCTTTCTTTCTTTCTTTGAAACTTGCCAGGAACTAATAGCCAATGGCTCAGAGACTGGCACCAGCTCAGGGACCACTACTTTGAGTAATACTGGGCTAAGGAGCCCTAAAATACAGCATCAGAGTTCTATAAGAAGTGAATTTGAAATACTTTAGCAAACTACAAAGTTCCAGGATCCTGTAAAATGTAGCCACTATATGCAAAGGTTCACTCCATGCATCTGAGGAAGTAAACCAGGTCTATGGAATTTATCTCATGGAGTTTATCCCGTGCAGAAATGGGATTTAAAATGGGAAAATCCCGCAAAAGTGGGACCTTTTTCAGACGATGTGGGGGGCATCCTGCACAGAAAACAGACAAATCCTGCAAAAGTGGGGTCGTTTTCAGATGATGTTGGGGGCATTGAGCATTAATCCAACATTAACCGGCCCAGAAAGTGGACAAAACCGGCTGCTTTTTACTTTCGGGATTTTCTTGAAAGTAAAAATTGGCCGATTTTGTGTGGGTTAATGTCGGATTAATACTCAATGCCCCTGATGTGTCTGAAAATGATCCCACTTTTGCAGGATTTTTCTGGGATTTGTATCCTGTTTCTGCATGGAATTTGGGCACTTAGCCTCCTGTGTGATAAACCTCTATGAAAGATTATGCTACAACTTTTTCACAGTTAGAGTCAAAGGTGCTACAAGATTCACTTCCATACTGATATTCCACAATAACACAGCTACATCTCTGAATTCTGTTGTTTTCGTTGCAAAAGTTTCATCAAACCACTGTAACTGTGCAGTGTAGATACACTCCAGATGCTTGGTTCCTCTGCCTGCTGTCTAAATGCTATTAATGGACAGCTTCAAGATTCTTGTATTACTTTCTTATAGTTCTTAGTAAACCAGGCTTAGATAAGACTAGATTAAAAGTGATTTTAAAAAATCTGACTGCCAAAACCTCCCAATTGGAAGACATGGAAAATGAGACTTTGAAAAAGGTATTTCAAATAATCTTAAAATACAAGGGTTCCATATTGCCATCATCAACATTTTGAGAGCTTTCCTTATCACATGTCTCTCTAAAAGTATGACTTCAACTGTTTCTGGCATTGACAGTCCCTTCCGTTCTCTTTTGCTTAACTCCACTCCATTCCCTATGTCCTACTCATCGTGCTTTTCATTTTTTTACATTTTTATTTTTACAGTCAGCCCTCCTTATCCACGGATTCTTTATCCACAGATTTAAGCATCCATGGCTTGAAAATATTCTAAAAAAGTATAAATTCCAAAAAGCAAAGCTTGATTTTGGCATTTGATATAAAGGACACCATTTTGTTATGCCAATAGGACCTGAGCATCCACAGAGTTTGTTATCCATGGAAGATCCTGAACCAAACCCCTGCGGATTACAAGGTCCCAATGGAGTTATAGCACAATTTACCAATTATTGCAATATGATTTAATAAAACAAATGAAAGAAAAGAAAGTGAAAACAAGCTGTTTAGGAATAGTGAGGGGGATGGGGGCCTGGGGGAGAGGAGGAGACTGACACTATGTGACTGCCCAATGCTAAAACTGTTGTGGCAGTGATGTTTCACACCTGAGGACTAATACCACAGGAGTGTGAATGGGAACTTATTGATGGGTTTTCCCCATCAATGAAAAGGAGTGCCCTAACCATGCTTGAGAGACACAGAAGTTATGAAAAATAGTGCCTTTGGTGATACTTATCACTTGACTTCTGACCCATAGCTGCTGTCAGAGGTGCGGTCAAGGGATAAGTATTGGCAAAGGTACTATTTTTCAACTTCAACTGTAGTTTAAAAGCTGCATGTGATAAGCTCCTTAATGTGGGTAAGGCACTCATTAGAGATCTGTCTTAATCACCTTCTTGAATACTTCCAAGGAGGTAATGAGACAGATCTCTTTCGGAAGACTATTCCACAATTTTGGAGCAGCTACGGTACAAGTTCTTTGGGAAGTTGTAATGAGTGAGCCTCCAGTCCTTTGAAGACTTCTGTCAGGCAATAAAGAGTGAAGCTGGGAGGGAGGTACATGCAAATGAATGGGTGTTAAGGAAAGGTCATTATAAATTCACTGGGTGGTGGCAGCGTGATTCGAAATTCTCCAAGAGTCTCATTTAACTTCGCAGGGAGTGTGAACTGAGAACAGGAGATTCGGGGCGAAATAAAGGATCTGCTGGGACTAAGTGCCAAGACAGGGACGCTGTTTGGGTTGCTTGGACCACAGGGATCATCACAGAAGTCGATACAAGTTTGGTCATTTGTTGTTCTAGCAAGTTCTTCCCAGTTGTTCTAAGAGTGCGAGGTGGATTATGTAGGGAGAGGTATTACCGCAAGAAAATAGGGCCCAAGCCATGTAGGGCTTTAAAGGTAATAACCAACACCTTGTACTGCGCCCATAAAGAAGACTATTTTTATAAGCAGGATGGCTACTCAACTAATGCACTGTGAAGGCATGTATCATGCCTCATATTTCTGTCTTGGTTTTTGATAACTTTATAATAATAAAAGAAAAATGTGTGCACAAATCTTTCTCCACCATGACTCTAAAACCATGAAAGCTAAGCTTCTGAAAGTTGATGTGAATATTAGGAACTACAGGTAGTACATCTCAGAGCTGTTCTGTTTTGTTATAGCCTGTAACTTGCAGTACTATCTTCAATGAGTAGGTGGCAGACTTCCCTAACCAATCTAGATGAAGCTGGCCTGGGATATTTGTTGCTGCTGAGGGAATTCAGATGACTCTACATCAGTGGTTCTCAACCTTCCTAATACTGGGACCCTTTAATACAGTTCCTCATGTTGTGGTGACCCCCAACCATAAAATTATTTTTGTTGCTACTTCATAACTGTAATTTTGCTACTGTTTTCCGATGGTCTTAGGCGACCCCTGTGAAAGGGTCGTTCGATCCCCAAAGGGGTCACAACCCACGGGTTGAGAACCACTGCTCTACATGGTGTTTCCCGCTGCAGGGACGTCAAACTCTTCAAACAGTTGAAAGATAATGAGAGAGATAAACGATGAGAGACAGTCTCAACTTGGGTCCAGCTAGCTGCCTTGAATCTCAGTTAAGGGGGAAATGTGGAGAATAATTAAAGGAATAGAATGGAATGTAATAGAAATCCTGCTGTCTGGTAAATAAGGAGAAGAAAATGAGTCGAGGGAAAGGTTGGACTGGATGGACTGTGCTGGTCTATGACCATAATAAAGATGAACTGAATGGACTGGAGACAGAGAAAGAGAAGAAAGGAAGAAAGAGGATAAGGGGGAGAGAAGAGAAAGACCAGAAGGAGTACTATGAGGTAGGGGCTACAGGGTTTCTATTCTTTGTGAAGTTGAATATGTCTAAATCACAAGAAAATTAAAAGACAATTCCCTTAATAAAAGAGACTAGTAAAATGGTATATTAAATATTCACAATAAAAACCATCTCAGCCACCACAACAACAGCTCACAGAAAGGCAAGAGATATCATGCTGTTATGGCCACTCACAGAATTAATAGTGGAATTTATAGACTGTCTCTGATTATGGCAATTCTTCATGCAACCAAACCAGATGCTTCTTGATGACTGAAAACGTGTTTTCTTCCGGTTTATTTGACAAAACCTGAGTATTACATTTTGCATTCTGACACAGATCTCCTTGAACATTTGTATGCAAAATGGCAGGCTCTTCATATCTGAGATAGCCAGATTACGTTGTGTGCCACTGCTACTACCTCTAATCTTGGAAATCCTTTTCCTCCGTTTTCTGTCCACTGAACACTTTCTTACAGGTGACCGATTCCAGATAATAATGTCTTATAAAAGCCTACCCATATAAAACTTTTAGCAAATTGGTGTCAGGTTGTTAGAGTAACACAGGAAGCAGAATTATTGTAAAAACAACGTATATAAGGAAGACAGTACCTTTACATCTTTAACTTAGCAGGTAAATCGAACACATAATTCTGCCAGTGACTAACATGTCTCCCAGGTGCCCTGCCCTCTTTAGATAGCTGGTGCTTTAGTCACCATTGAAGGAAATTATGCTGACACTCACCACTACAGCCAACACGGCCATGTTTGGAGTACTTTGGATTATGTGGAGAGTACTTCTCACTTGGCTGGGGAAAGCTTTAAATAGCAAAGAACAGCAACTCAAAGCTTCTCAAATAGCTACTTGAGACTCAGTTCCCCATGGCAACAGCAACATTGCCTATGTACCAACAACATGGGGAACAACTATCAAGATGGTACATTAGGAATAAGGAGAAAAACAGCCAGTTGAGAAGAACCAAAAGACTCTTATAAATGCCAGATTGATTAGGCTACATATTTATAACATTCTGCAGAATGGGAGCCATTTTTGCCTTATATAAGTGTTTGAATCTTGTTTTGTAACTTGCTCTCAGCTACTAGGACAGTGGGCGGTCAAGTCCTAACTACTAAATTGGTAAAATATCAATCCTTAGGCAAGCTCCATTGGGTACAATGGGACTTACTCCCAGGTTAGCTAGAATAGACTACATCACTTGAATTCTTATATTACAAACCAGTCAACCCATGCTCCATTATATAAAGTCATTTTTGCTGGTGTTGTTCTTGTGTGCCTTCAAGTAATGTATGACTTATGATGACCCTAAGATGAAAGTATCACAACATTTTATTAGCAAGATTTGTTCAGAGGGGGGTTGTCATTGCCTTCCTTTGAGGCTGAGAGAGAATGACTTGCCCAAGGTGGTTTTCCATATCTGAGTGGGGATTTGAACCTGGCCTCCAGAGTTATAGTCCAATGCTCAAACCACTATATCATGCTGGCTCCCAAAGGTCAATAGTTATATCTAATCCTTTTGTCATATGATAATGTTCTGCACTTTTATCTGTCTAAAACAGGACACCAGTTGCGGGAAAGAGAGAAGCAGATAAATGATCCTGGGTACCCTCAGTCCACTTCCCTTCCTTGTCTATTAGAGAAGACTGAGTCCTTGTCCCCTTTGTCAGAGGATGTAGTAGCAATAACAATAGTAAGTACATTTCTATACCACTTATCAGTGCACTTAAGCACTCTCTAAGCGGTTTACAATATGTAAGTTAATTGTTCTCAACAAGCTGGGTACTCATTTTAGCAACCATAGAAGGATACAAGACTGAGTTGCCCCTGAGCCCCTGGCTGGTACTGAACTCACAATGTTGTGGTTTGTGAATGAGTGACTGCAGTACAGGCATTTAACTACTGTGCCACCAGAGCTCCTAGTAGCTTCTTTGTATCACACCCAATAATAGCTACTAGCCTATCCCTGTGAATAGGAACCAGTTCCAGAAGCTTCTGTTATCTAAAGATCCTTTTCCTGCGTAAATTTTAATGAATTTCCTGAAAAAATAAACACAAGGGTTTTTTTTCTTTCCTTTCTCATTTACTAAGACTATCCAGTGTAATTACTTTTGTTTTCATCATAAGCTCATGGTACCATCCCATTGCACTCTGCTAGAACATATATAACTTTCAAAAATTCTCATTTTGTTATATCTTTGCCGTTGAGGAAGATATGTGCTAGTCATGCTGATCTACAGACAGATGCTCATGGTAGTACATAAAAGGTGAATACAGAATACAAATATTTATTATTATTTATTTTTATTTATTTGATTTATATCATAGGAAATACCTTAGGAAGATTCAGTGAAGAAAAATTCAATTTTATTTTATTTTTATTTTTTTTTTTTTTTTTTTTTTTTTTTTTTTGCCACCTGAAAGCGAAACAGTCCACACCAAAGAAATGGCTTACTGCTGCCTCTTTGAGTGCTGGATCGGGGCTGCAGCAAACGCACACTATGGCCCCAATACGGTGTTTTTCCAGGCCCAAAAGAAACAAATTGCCACTTTTTTTTGGTCTAGAAAAAAACGTACCCTTGCTGTTGCTGTGCACTTTTCTGCACTCCTTTTGGTGTGTGGCATGTGAACACTGTGCCAAAGGAGCAGCATAATGCCACCTGCTGTGTGGTCACGCAGACAGCATGATGCTGGCTTGGGTGCGGCATTTGGGTATTCATTGTCCAAACACCATGCCCTCACTCCACCCCAATGCCAGCCCCTTTGGCCGGTCTGTACAGCCCCATAGTAAGGCTACTCTTAGAGAGAGAGAGAATGAGTCTGAACATCTGTGCCTCTCCCCCCCCCCCCAGATTATGAGATTATTAAGGAATTTTGGTCTTAGTTTCCATATTCATCTCAGGGACCAATGACATCTGTCACAGATACAAATAATTGCAGTACAATTATATTCTAGACTTTAAAATGTCTTCCTATTATTTGTTTGTTTGCTACTGATAATTATATCTAATAGTGTTAATCTATTATTGGACATAATTTTGCAACAATGTAATTTACAGCTTATTAACTGCAGTTGTTAAAATGATGTATTCCACTCATCTCTGCAATTAAATTACAATGGATAAAAAAGGATATTATGTATTTTTTTATTGCTTTCTGTTCGAGAAACAAAGCCAAAGGAAAGCACTACAATCAATATTGTGAGTCTCAACATAATTAAAGAGCTCGGCCAGCTTTCAGCTTGGCCCACAATAGCTGGCTCCAATTAGAGCAAAGTATTTACATAATGAAACTGGTCCATGGATTACTTTGGCATAATATGGTAGTACTACTCATCTTATATTACTAGAGCAAAAACACACTTTCTGTGTGAAAGGCAGTGGAGGGCTGGTGACTGGCTAGGGACCAGGGAAAACACCACCAGTAACCTAATTGGATTATGCAGCCAAGTTCACATGGGGGTGGAAGCACAGAGACAATTTGACCAGGAAAGAAACTGTGAGAAACAGAAGGCATCATGTGCTCATATGGACCTAGCCCTTTCAAGCAAGCGTGGACAACTGTACTGGATCTGTGGGCCAGTTGTCTCTTCTTGAGGCCCTCTAGGGCCATATCAACTACCCCCTCTCTAAACTGTAACATTACACCAAACTGAAAAACTTAAAACCAGAAATAGCCACTAGTGATTTTGAAAAACTATATTATTAAAATGCTAAGCAGTTCAGGAAAGCTCTACAGTTTAGGGTTAACAGATCTTAAGGACTAGTCCCCCTTCTCCAGTCCATGGGCGAAAGAGAGAAATCTCAGGATGAGAGCACTACCCTGAAATATCATTAAACATCTTTGTGCTGATAGTTCCTTGTTGCTGCAGGCTGCTTAGGAGTGGCTTCTGTGGATTATGTAAATATGAATGACATGCTTTCAGCATGTAGGTGATGCTTAACTCCCAACCCATGATATCACCAGGCACTGTCCCTAAATTTCAGATTTTGGCCATGAAATTTCAGGGCCTGGGATGCTCACAACCTGGCAACCCCACCTACAACCTATTTAAAATGAGAATAGCTTCTTCTTGTTTTTTAGTTTTTGGGTTTTGTTGTCAGAACAGGATGGTTTCAGAAATTCTGTAAGGGTCTGCAGTGGAAAATAAATCCTCAAAGTGCCACATGAAACACCAAGGTTATGCTTGTATTTTTCTTGTGTTTTCATGCATTTGAGGGGAGCCTGAGTAGGTTTATTTAGGCAAAGATTGCCCCAAAATCATACTGGTTTAAAAAAAAATATTGGTGGAGGGCTTTGCGAGACTGGTAGGGGGCTTCAAGGGCCACAAAAGTGGTATTTATAGACTGCATGCAGCAAAGGACAAACAATACTGTTGGATAAAAGATGCAAACAGCTCCAGATGCAAGACCTACAGAAGCGATCAAGCAGCTGCTCAAATGTTGTCTTTTAAATCTCAAAATTTAGAGAATAGGGTGGAACTAAGGAGGTTTTCCCAGGCTTAGTAACACTTGAACCAATAATTCAAAGGCATTTCACTGATCTAAAAATGGATTGTTTTATTTCCTTCTCAGTTTTTCCACAAATGTACTGGGAGGAGGAGAAATGAATCAGAGGTCTGGCAGGAAAACAGCTGCCATTTGTTTCCCCCCAGAATGTCATTCTATGCTCTATATTTCCAGAGGGTGGGTGGGATTTACAGTACAATCCTATGTATGTCTACTCAGAAGTAAATCTAGGGGGCCATTCCCACTGGGCATATAATGTGATGTATATCGCTGCGATTCTGACTCAGATTTTTTTTCCGAGTTGAAATCGAATCTGACCCATCGTTCCCATTAAAAACAGTGCAAACAGACCCTTTTTGTTACTCCTGTTTTTGTTCCCATTGGTATTTTCCCCATGGTAATTTGAAGCGGGTTATTTTGCTTCCTGTTCCCATTGCCCTTCCGGGACCTCTTTTTTTAAAAAAATCAGCTGTCAATCAAGCGCCTAAGCGCTTGACGTCACAGCCAATCAGTCACTTAGGCGCTTTTCCCCTCCGGTAAAGGAAGAAGGAGCCTCTATTCCCATCAAATCTATTCGCTGGAAGAGAGACAGACCCTCTATTTGTCCGAAACCCCTTTGCGTCCCAGGCTCTTCTGTGTCTCCCTAGACTCCCTCTGGAAGAGAGAAGGAGCCTCTATTCGCCCCAAATCCCTTTGCAGCCGAGGCTCTTCTGTGTCTTCCCATAGTTCCTGTGGAAGACAGAAGGAGCCTCTATACCCCCAAGTCCCTTTGCCTCCCCCATTGCTCCCTGGGCTGCCTGGGGGGCGATCAAGCAGGCATGTAAGGCAAAGCCGATCTGCTGATCAGGCAATCAGTCAGAGGCAAAAAAAGAAAAAAGAACATGTAAAATGGTGTTCAGTGTGTCTCCTCACACATCCATCTATGAATGTGGAGCAGGGGGAAGTTGCAGGGGGCGTAATGTATTTACTGAGATTGGAGGTCAATGTAGAGTGATCACCTTACCCTGCTTCCCACTCCACCGGGAGAAAGGCTATGCGAATGGGAGAAAATGGTGCCGGTAACGCAGGAAAGAAAACAAGCGGGTGACACCCCCAGGCTAGCTCCTTGAGCACTGTTCCTCCCATCCCCAAGTTCCCGAATCAAACATCCTTTTGTTCCCATTCATTTGCCCTGAATCAGACTCTGGAGGTGCAGGAAAAACCTCTAAAAAGTGCACTCTTTTTAAACCAATTTATCCACCACTGATTCGTTTTTCCCCCCAGGAAAAATCAATTACATGGGGATCAGATCCGAATTCCAATGGGCACGAAATCGGCGCAATGAGGATCGAATGTGCGCTCAAATGGGAACGATGCACCCCTATTTCGATTCTTGATCTGCGTTATAACCCAGTGGGAACGGGGCCTAGATGGGTACTGTGAGGTGGATACAAGTAAGCAAGCTGATGAATTGGCAAATTCAATAAGTCAAAGTGAGGAATTTTGTGGATTTTATGGTCAAATCACTAGAATCCCAGAAAACTTCATATTCTTCCTCTGCAGATCAAAGTGTGTCTGCAGCACATAATCTGGGGACTATCTACCACACCCCCAGATTCCCCAGCACTTTTAAAGCACAGCTTTTAACAATGCATAGAAATTATAATCTAAACAAATTAAAGTTTTCCAAGTCAAAATAAAAGAAAAAATTCTCCACTCTTCCTTTTGTGTGTTGAACCTTTTAATCAGTGCCCCAGATTCTGTCCAGCCAGAGTTCATTTACTTGTTCATTTCTCTCCCTCTTTCACAGTTAGGGTTGCAAACACCTCTCTCATCCCCCAAATAATAAGCATAACCATAATAATGATACTGATCAAATATTTGGTGCATAACGATGGTGACCCAAAAGGTAATGGAGAGGGAGGTCCTACCTGTGTATGTCTACTCAGAAACAATCCCTTTAAAATACTGAAAATCCCACAGTTTCATGGTTTTCATGAGGAGGGAGATAAGAAGAAAGACCTAGGTGGTGTCTGCATGGGTCAGGATACTCCAGGCCCTCCCACCATTACTTGGGGACCTCCATTCTGATGCCAGGCAGCAAATATGAGGTCAGAATGAGGTACAAGAGTGAGCTATGCACTGCTGTGGTTGCCATGCTTGGCAGCACAGCAGGATTCACATGTGAGCAGCTTTCCTACATCATAATGAAGGGCTCCAGATATTCTGGAAAGATCCAGAACAAATATTTTTTTATTCCATTTTAAGAGGGGTATACCCTAGGTTTGGTGATGAATGGTCCAGATATCATCTGTTCACACCAGAGTTGGAGACTGGGCCCTGCATAATCTGGACTCCCTGCCAAGTGGACAGGCCAAAGCCATTTTATTTAATCCATGCAGACAGGGTCCTGGTGGGATAGAGAAGGAGGGAAGGAGAAGGCAGAAGATGGATGTATCTAGAAGAGGCAGTTTACGGTTGACCATTATCTCTTACTGAACCTTGGTTCCAGAGCTAGAAACTAATAAACTTTGAGATGGATAGAGGAAATGGCCTAGGGGACTCTCTGGAAAGTCTTCAGCAGTCACTTCAAAACAGCCTGAAGCAATGGTGAGCAGGAGCATGTAATGAATACAGCTCTTTTCAAGACAGTGCTCTTATCCTGAGATTCCTCCCCTAAACTACCCTTCTGCCTTCAGATATGATGTAGGATGCTGTGCTATTGCCACTTTGGCAGTCAGGTTCAACTGCTTGTCTGGTTAACACTGGAGTAGTGGAAGAGCGGAGGGTGGCACTATTGTGTCTTTTGCCCTGGGGTACAAAATGTGTTGGGATGGCCCTGAACCTGTCTCTGTAGTATCTCACCCCTTGTATCCTTTGACGATTGTGAGATGGAACAGAATCCATCCCTTAACAGACAAATATCTGCCATGTTGTGAAGCAGAAAGGGAATACAGATATGCTTCACTAAGTCTATATATTAAAGTCTGTGTCAAATTAATTTGGCCCTGTATATTTAATGCTTTGTTTATTGCATCTTTGTTACATACTGCAATAATAATAATAATAATAATAATAATAATAATAATAATAATTTGTTTTATTTATATACCGCTATTCCAAAGATCATAGCGGTGAACAGCAAGTAAGCTAATTAGCAAGTAAGCTAATTTGCCCCCAACAGTCTGGGTACTCATTTTAGCGACCTCGGAAGGATGCAAGCCTGAGTCGAGCTTGGGCCCTTTTGCTGGTCTTGAACTCGCAACCTTGTGGTTTCGAGTGAATGGCTGCAGTACAGGCATTTACCCACTGCACCACCAGGGCTCCCGCCACCAGGGCAATTAACTAACTGGCAATGTACAGAACTTCAAAAAGAATAGAAGTCCTCAGGTCAGAGAAGAACATGAATGATTAATGAAGGACTATATAAAAAAGCTTTTCTCATTGAAGTTTTTTTTTTTTAAAGAAAGCTTTGCAAGTTTGACAATGAATTTGCTTTTCATTTTCCTTGAAACACACAGGAACATTTCATCAGGAACACATGCTTATTCCTGTGCTACGGAAGCTAGGATGCTGGGGAGGGGAGAAGTCTCAGGGCAAAAGCAATACCTTGAAAACATTTACTGTGTACAGCTGGTTCAGGGTCCTTTCAGCCATACCATAGGGCCCCTATTAGCAAATCTGACTGAGGAGCTTATTACATGGGCAAATAAGCCGGTTTATCTCTTCCAGCTTCAGTTTTGGATCTGAGATGCCCCCGGATGTTATCATAACAAAATCGGCACTGATCTAGCCATGATGCAATCGGATTGAAGCTCACTCAGCCTGCAATTTTTCAAAGTCAGGGAGCTTCTGACTTCAAAAAAAGGCCCAACTCAGCAAGACTTTGACCCGGGATACATCTGGGCAGCGGCATTGCGTCTAAATTAGTGATGATTTCAGTTTTTTAAAATATATATATATTTTTATTAAACATTAAAGCTTAAACATAAACATAAATACCCCTCCTTTTTAAAAACAAACATACAATATTACAAGCATACAAACTCTGGAGGATTTGGTGGGGGTTATCCAAGGTTTTGAACTTTGTTTCCCAAAGAGATTCAGCACATTGGATATCCCTTTTAGAATAAAAACCCCCAGTGCTGCCCACTGACACAGGAGCCGCCAGTTGCCATTGTGGATCCACAAGGCAAGCAAAGAGGGCTTATTCAGCTATGAAATGGCTACTGCATATCAAAGCACATTACTGTCTGTAAGTGTGTTTGTTTGTGTGCATGCAAAGTGTGTATGCTTGAAAAGTTCTTTTATTGTGGCTGAGATGGCATTTTCTCTGGGCAGTAAAATGTCTTGAGGTGGCCCTTTGTGTAAACCAGTTGTAGGAGTACATCTGTAAAAAAGAAAAACTATCACCAAATTATCGTGTGTGATGAAGCTTACAATCCAATAGATAGACCTATGCCAAAATAAATGTCTGCCTACTGGATTTGGCCACATGGCTTCTAGAGCCCCTTCTCTCACTAAGAGGACTCACTGAAGCAACCTCAAAACTGAAAGTCTTATTTGCATTTCATTAACACTGCCAACATTTATTTTAAGACAATTAAAACCAGAATAGCATTTAATTTGTTTTTAATAAGATAGTTAATGTGTGATAACTAAATGTCAATGGATTGTTAAGGAAAAAATTAGCAATCAATTGAAATCAATACATAAGATATAAATCTTGTTGCTGTGCCATTAAGCCAAAATTGCATAAATAATAAATGCCTAATTAGAGTCTCTATAATTAAGAGCTATATGTATTTATTAAGAGTTATTTGAGTGGTTGTCATTTCTCTCAGCAGATTAATCAGCCACATGAACCAGATTTGACCAGGTTTCTCATTGCTGTGATTCTCATTCTTTGAGCCCCCCAACACTGTGTCCTTAAACACAGAAGTTCCAAGGCAGCATTGTCAATAAATTCTGGAAGTTAAAGTCCAAAACATCTGGAAGACCAAAACTGTAAAGCCATTATCTCTTTGGGTGCCTAAAGCAGTGCTTCACAGTCTATCTGTTATGGAGAACTAGCAAATGTTTTCCAATGTGCTATGGACCTGCACTAAAATTGTATCCATTGGGTATAGCTTTTTTTTTGTTCCTGAAAACTTGCCAGGGGTTGGTAGTCAAAGGCACAGGGACCATTACTTTGAGTAGACCACTACCTCTTTCCCATTCTGTCCCTGCCTCTCAGGCTGTCTTGCCATCTTCTTAAAATACCAGTTTCCATGGTATCTTTCGATGTGGAAAGTTCACTCTACAATGTTTTTCCTCCCAAATAATTTTACCCTGTCAAATATCTTCTCAGTGCACCAGTCAGTTCATCAGTCCTGTTCCTGCTTCTGCTGAGCAGCAGTAGTACCCTCAGAGGTCATCTACATTGTTACTACGCACTAATTTGAACTCTCCTTAAGTAATTCATTGGGAAATTACTGAGGGAAACTTGTCTTGTGCTTGTCCCCCCCCCATCTCTACAAGGGCAACAGAGAAAGAGAGAATGCAAAAGGCAATGTAAGTGTATGAAGAGAGAAAGTCTTAAAAAGAAAGCTTTATTATTAACAGGGATCTTTATTATTATTAAAAGTAGTCATTGCTGTTACTCATTATTCAGTTTTCCGGTTACTCATGGCAATGCTAATTTCTTCTTTGTTACTTTTTCAGATGTTATCATCTATTCCTGATATAGTCTGTGATTTACCGTAATATAATGGTGTTTGAACTTGGACTGTTTAACCTGGTCCCTTAAAATAAACCTGTCTAGTTGCTGTTTTGACTTAAATTATAGACTACTGCTTGACTCTGCCTTTGGGCCCTCTTTACCTGATTTACCTGTTTGTTTAACTTCAGCTTTGTTCTGTGGCCTTGCTTCTGGATGCATGGAGGCATGGCTAGTCTATTTGTAGTATGTGGCATTCACTGTATTGATTCGGACTGTCAGAGGTTGTTGTTGGTATCTGCCTTCCTACCTGGGAAACCAACACACACTTGAGGTTAATAGCAATAAAGGTTCAGAACTGTATGTATTTTTTATTCACACATCACCAGTTAAAAAGCAACTGGTAGATACTGGTGGTGACTGGTATACCTGACATACTATTTCTGTGCTAATTTTTGCTGGCTGAAAATGTTATGTCATACAGCAAGTGCACTTCTTCTAAGCCTTTCAAAAAAATGGGCCCTAACTTCCTTTGGGTAGTTTTCATCTCGTTTATTGAGGCACCAGCACAGAGCATACAGACCTATTTCCATGACCTTAAAATCCCCTGAGTAGAGTATGCTGACTAATGATACTAAAAATGAATGCAAGAGGGAGTAATCAAAGTAAATCAACCTGGATTTGCTTGTATTAGGTTACAGAGTCCAGGTCCTGCAACTGAAAGTCTACAATGTTCTTTCTCACAAGAGTGAAATCCATCTTAGTGATTTTAATGTTTTAATTTTAATCATTTAATTTTAATGAAAAACCCAGTGAAAGTGGCCACACACATACTGTCATCCATCCTGGCCTATAGCCATGGGAGAGGCAGGAGCAGAAGTCCACTTGCCCAAATGTCCCTTTGGCCTCTCCTACAAAACCAGGTCAAAGAAGAAAGCACAATGGCAGGTTTAATGCTAAACATAAAGAAAAGAAAAATAATGACTGTAGAGGACCTACATGCATTCACCCTAAACAATGAGGAAATCAAAACAGTAAAAGAATTCCTGTACCTTGATTCAAACATCAGTCAGGAAGGACACTGCAGTCAAGAAATGTGAAGAAGGCTAGGAATGAGTAGCTATGAAAGAACTAGACAAGATCATAAAGAGTAAAGATATTCAACTGAGCACTAAAGTTAAAATTGTACAAGCCATTGTATTCCCCATTACCATGTATGGATGTGAGAGCTGGACAGTGAAGAAAGCAGATAAGAAGACAATAAATTCATTTGAGATGTGGTGCTGGAGAAGAGTGCTGATGACACCCAGGGATGTAGCCAGGATTTTAGGAAGGGGGGGGGGGGCCAGACAAAGGGCCCCCCTTTAAAAGGGGGTTGGGGGGGGGGGCCCCGGCGCCCCCCCCCTTCTTTTTTTTAAGGGGAGGGGGGGGTCCGGCCCCCAAGACCCCCCCCCCCCTTGGCTACGTCCCTGTGATACCATGGATAGCCAAAAAGACAACTTAGTCCTTGAACACGTCAAGACTGAAATCTCCCTGAAAGCAAAAATGACAAAATTAAAACTCTCTTACTATGGCCATATTATGAAAAGGCAAGACTCATTAGAAAAGACAATAATGCTAGGAAAGGTGGAGGGATGTAGAAAGAAAGGAAGACCACATGCCAGATAGCCATTATTAGGTTGTGGGTATGAATTTGTAGGACCTAAGCAGAGCAGTAAATGTAGGGAGTCTTGGAGATGTCTCATCCACAGACTTGCCATAAATCAGGATCAATGTGAAGGTGGTTAACAACAAACAAAAACACGGTAGGAGCTGCAATTTATTTCATTACATTTTCTTTATTGTTGCATATTTATTGACAGATGTGGAGGTAATCACATAATCTGCTCAAATTCATGTAAAAGTGTTGTGCCTTGCGGACATTTCAGTTAACTCTGCTGAGTAGTATACTCCGATCACCCCAGATTACCCCAACTCACAGAATTATGAGAGTCTAACTAGACCTTGGGGGAAAATATTTTGGACCATAACCTCCAGAATCGTCACTGCTGGTGTGGCCACTGGGACATTCTAGAAGCTGTAGCTGAAAAGCATCACTTTGACAAGCTCTGCATGAGCCAAAAGGCATAGTTAAGAGCAGTGCACTTATTTTACTGGTTAGGAGAAAAAGATCTTCCAGACACTAGGTTTCAGACCTTACAGGCTGAAAGCTTTAAAAATGGATAATTAACCAGAGTGACTGAAAGTGAAAATATGATAGAAGGATAAGGTGAATTTGCAGCAAAAACATTTTTTTAATTAAAAAGATAACAACAGAAACCAAAAGAACAGTCTATCCCCAGTGCAAGCTGTTTCTCATAGTAAAAGTACCAAGTAAAAAATGGTTATTCATGAAGGCTTTCGGAGTCCTGACTAATTTTACTAAAATCTCTATAAATACATGATTATAATTTGTCTTGAACTATTTTACCTCTTTTGGGGCTAGTACAGATTGCTGCAAAATAGTGGTTTCAGGTGCCTGTTTTTACTCTGAAGGGATGGCACAGCCCCCAAACCACAGAAAAAATGGGTTCTTTTGTGCCGCCATAGTTATGTCACACACTCTTGATGTAACTGGCATGATGTAACTGGTGTGATGTGTGGACACTATACATCCATTATGTCATAATGGTGCCACTTGTGTAGATGGGACGCTGCCATTATAGTGCCGCTGGCACGTATTTGAGTTAGGGACTGTGCGGTTGCCGCGTGGTCCCTAACTCTAATATCGGCATCAGCACGACACTTTTGCACGGTCTGTACTGTGCCTTGATTTGTCTTTTTAAATTGTTAAATTGTTTTAAGATGTTTTTAACTTTTAAAAACCTTTTAAATTATTCACACTGCTTTAAATTTGTTAGATGGTTTCTCCTACCATCTGTATGCCGATGACATCCAGCTGTATCTTTCCACCCCTGACCTTTCTCCAAGGCTTGAACAGCAAGTTTCGTCTTGTCTCGCAGCTGTCTCACAGTGGATGCGCCATTGGCGTTTAAAGCTCAACATGTCCAAGACAGAGCTTCTTGTCTTTCCTCCTAATTCCGCCCTTCAACACTCCTTTTCTGTCTCTGTTGACAACATTTCTATTCAACCAGTCCAGCAAGCCCGCAGTCTTGGTTTTATCTTTGATTCTTCTGTCGTGTATCCCGCAGATCCAGACCACAGCCAAGGCTTGCCGATTCTTACTATACAATATTGCCAAAATCCGACCTTATCTCTCCGCCTCTTCTGCCAAGATCCTGGTACATGCCCTTGTGGTCTCACGACTTGATTACTGTAATGTTCTCCTGGCTGGGCTTCCTCTTTCTCACCTCCGTCCTTTAACCTCTGTCCAGCATTCAACTGCACGCATTATCACATCTGCCCACCGCTCTGACCACATCTCTCCTGTGCTGGCATCCCTTCACTGGCTCCCCCTCCCTTTCCACATTCACTACAAGCTCCTGCTGTCAACGTTTAAAGCCCTCCATGGGCTGGCCTCTCCTTACTTATCAGACCTTATTTCTCTTCACCTTCCCACTAGGGCCCTCCGTTCTGGTAGTCAAGGTCTGCTGTCCCAGACCAGGATTTCCTCTGCCCCATCTCGAATTTGCCCCTTTTCACTTGCTGCCCTTCACTCTTGGAACCTTCTTCCCCCGTGAGCAAGAGCCATCACTTCTTTAACCAGCTTCAAAATGGAGTTGAAGACCATCCTGTTCAGAGAAGCGTTCCCAGGCATTGCATAATTGTCACTTGCTATTTGATGTTCCTTTGTTGCCTGTTTTACTGAATCATTTCCTGTATTGCTATGTCCTCCCTCCAGTCCATCTCCCCTGATTCAGGCCTCGGAGGTTGAGAAGAACTGCTGGCCCTCATCCCCTTCCCCACCACCACTCCCTTCTCCTTTTGTGTCGTGTCTTTTTAGATTGTAAGCCTTAGGGCAGGGAACCGTCCAATTAAAAAGATTGTATGTACAGCACTGTGTAAATTTACAGCGCTTTATAAATAAAGGTTAATAATAATAATAATAATAATAATAATAATAATAATAATAGACTGGTTTTAATACAGGTTTGCCTTAGGTTTGCCACAAGTTGGAAACGACTTGAAAGCACACAGCAACAACAACCCAGGGATAACTGGATAGAGGGTAATAAACAAATATCCCACAGTGTTTTTCCTTTTCATTATGCTCCAAATTCTGCTACGTGAGGCAGTTGTCTCAGCCTACCTCAGCATGCAACTTGCCCTAAGCCACTGGCTTTACCAGAAAATGAGAGTTACATTTTCATATTTGCAAATACGTACATATTTGGAGGGTTTCAAAGAGATGTCAGATGAGTAAATGATATTCCTTCTTCTGAACAAAACAGCTGCCATTAAAGCAGAGGATAATAACAACCCCAGTTTAAACCAAATTAATTTGTCAAGGTAAAATTCAACATCTAAATTATTCACCATCAGTTAGGATTAATGCAGCCACACTTGTACTTTGAGTGCTGAATGTCATTACTTAACAGGATGAGGACCCACAATGGATGCTGACAAAGAACAATAACTAATCTACCACTATCCCAGTGAAGGTCATTGTAAAGTCTGTGGCACTATTTGTCATCTACTTCATATTAAGATGAATTCTGAATGCCAAAGAACAGTGGTGCATAGCATTTCCTTTACCAGTATTCACTGCTAGGAACAGAGTGTAGCTGTAGGAGAAGGCTTGTCTCCTTTTGGTTGAAGTAGGGCTCTTAAGAAACTGTATTTAGGTCCAGCTTTCAAATAAATGGAGCTATAAAGTCTATCTTATCATTTGACAGCTCCTTGTCATAGATGTGATAGCCAGCCGTACACGTTTGATACAAAAATAATTGGCAGCCTCTTATCACACAGAACTGAAGCAGAAGGATTTGGGCTTGACTGACAGGGATTGTGCCAAATTTTACAAACTGCTAGAGAAAAGAAGATCTAGCTTAGGGAATTTGTCACTCAATAGTAACTTGACTAATATCACAGACTATACATATGTATTGTTGCAACTCTAAACAAGGTGGTTTGGGAGATAGGGAATTAGGGTCCTCACTGTTGGTGGTATAGAGGTGCCAGTTCACTCAGCTGCCTACATGTTATTCACATCTGGTTTGTTACATGATACTGAAACTCCAGCTTCTGGTACAATAACCCATATGACAAGACATTTAGATATTTTTCAAATGTATCTCCAAAAATCCAGTGTGACATCACTTTAACTGTCATGGCTTAATGCTATGATGTTTAGCCTTTTCTGTCAGAAAGCTCTGGTGCCACAACAAACTAGAGTTCCCAGAATTCCATAACATTGAACCATGGCAATTAAAGTGGTATCAAACTGGATTATTTCTGCAGTTCAGATGCAGCTTTACACTCCTGGAGGCCCTTTAAAGCTAAACAGCATGGACAGTTTGAGGGTAATGTAGGGGGTCACCTCCACTATCATAGTGATTTGAGCCCCATTTCCCTTGTTTAGGGGACAAGGACCCCATGATAAGGAGTTGTGGTTTGGGAAGCAGGGATGTTCCCAGGCAGTACTCCAGTCTTACACATTAAAGAGCTCTCCAGACCAGAGGCTGTTCATGGATTGCTTGGAGTTCATGAAAAGTAAATCCTTTTTCAGCCAGTCTTTGCAATGTAGAACCAAATGTGGGTGGTTGAGCAAATAGGTAGGGTAGGAGTGTATCAAATAGTTTCAGTTCAGCTTTTAAGGGGCTTTCCACTGTGTGTTTTCCCTCATAGAAGGATCTAGCTACCTTTAGGATCAGAAAGACCTGATTTAGAGGTGTGGAATTGCAGAAATAAAGGGTATCTATATATTACCTCTTCTTAAAGAGATGGCTTCAAAATAATCTTGAGAGGTATGAATTTAGGGTGCAGTCAACTGCTATGGTTTTCAATGCAAACCCTATTCTTTGGTGCATCTTGAGTAAAAGTTTTCATCCATATCATTTTAATATTTTAGTTAAGTCCAGTCCTAGCTAAGTACTTAAATGATCTTGCGTTCAGCTATTTTTCTGCAGGATTTTATTATTAACATAAATTACAATCTGTAATGATGACATATCCCACAAAGACAAATGCTTAGTTTATGTCCAGGAGTTTGGATAGAAAGACTTTTAATGAAATACAACTTAGTAAAGTAGAAAAATGAGATTTGTGCACTGGGAAATCTCTGATTCAGATCAACTTTTGAATCGTATGGTGTATCCATATTACATAATTATAGCACTTCAGTACCACTTTAATTGCCATGGCTCCATCCAATGGAATTCTATATTTAGAAATCCCTGCTGGTGAGTTCTTGTAGATCACTAAAAAAAAAATCCAGACTACCTCAACACACTACAAATCCCTGGTTTCCTTAAGATGGAGCCATAGCTGTTGAAGTGCTATCAAATTGCTTCATTATGTAGTGTGGATAATACCCCAATCTCTTACATGTGCTATAGGACTCTGTTGACTGACAAGTATCTTATGATTTCTTAGTCTCTAGAGTGTTTCTTGTTTGTTGTACAATAAATAAATCCCAGAATTAGATATTCCCCATTTTTTATATAGAGATTATGCTACCCTAGCTGACAGGTTTATGGTAAGCATTAATGAGGTAGGGTAATATATCTAAAGCATTTTATTTAATTTTTAAAATATATTTTTATTCACATATAATCTCAAACATATAACTTCCTTCAACCAAACTACAAACTGAAATTCAAAGGGGGGGGGGGGAGGACACAAGTGAGTTTATCAGATAAGGGAAATTGGAAGCATAATCCAGTGGCAATCTGAACGCAATCATGGGGTGTAATATTATTGCGTGATAACCCATTACATGCAAATTCAAGCAATGGGAAGTCAGTCCGAGTGCAATCGTGGTTTCATGTTATTGCGTGATAGACTGCCACACACAAATTCAGGCAATGGCATGCTATTTTTGGGCAATGGGGAGCCAGTTCAAATGCAATGCGCATTTACGTAATTGCGCTAAACTAGTGAATGCGTTCTGGCCCCACTTTCTTTTCATTCGAATTTAAGAGAAATTCCTCCCGTTTGATAAACTCCATAGAAGGGAATACATGTGGCTTCCAACTTAACAGTTTATGGTTATAATTATCTCTTATTCCTATTCTCTCTAACTCATAATAAAAACTACACAGTTATGTTAATAATAACTACTCCAACATCACACTTCTGCTCAATAATACATTCTTTTATGTTTCAAATCCTAAAACTACTATATTACTCTGGCTCTTCTTCACAAACTCCACACCTCCTCAGTCTTTTAATAAAAATGAATCTATAGGTTCCCCCCCCCTTTAGTTAAAATAGTCAATTTGTCCATTTTTGCAAGTTCATATAATTTTAACAACTAGTCTCCCTGTGCTGGGACTGTTGATTCTTTCCATCTCTGTGTGTAGACTGGTCTCTGCTGCTGTTATCATATGATGCATAATTCATGTTCAAAGCACTTTAAACACTTTAATAGCACTGTAGAATCTGTTTGCTGTTTTTAAAAATATGCTCAGATTGTTTTATGCTTTTATATTGATAGTTTTGTGTCCTTTTAATTGTTAGCTGTTTCAAGATTCCTAGTGACAAGAGGTGGGATATACATGTATTTTAAATACCTATCTATCAGTAATAAAAATAAAAATATATTGTTGCAATTATTTGGCCATAAATAGAACATGGGCCATATGCCTTATGATACTAAGGAAGCAGAACTAGAGTGGTAAATGGGAGTGCCAGAACAGGCAACAGGGAATTGAGGGAAAGCAATGACAATAGTTAAAAGATATTAATGAAACACTGAAGATAATTGCTATTTTGTAAAGATGATGAAAGTGGATGACACATTGATACCATATGTGATGAAATGTTTTATGAGCTGTCATTCAAAAGTTGGCTTTAATCTCTGTGTTTTTCTTTTCCTGACTATCCTATATGTAATGGTTTAACAAGATCTAATTAGGCATAAAAATAAGAAAGATCCAGTGGGCGGAAGCTTTTAAGTTGGGTAAATACAGATGGGAAAAATAAGCCACATGCTGGTCTTAGTAAGAATCATAACTGAGCAATAGATGTGAAGACTATTAGAGGAAAAGTCATCATTTCATCCACCTTCTAAAAGGTGTGCTGCTTGATGTATCATTCAAAGAAGGCAAAATAGTTCAGTTTCCTAGGCATACTTGCAGGCCCATTTGTTCATAATTGTTCAACAACAAGCACACAGGCTGGGATTTGGAGCAGGCTTGGGGCTCAAGAGTATCCTGATTTTTTCTGGATTTTAGATTTCAGAGGCATAGCCATGTTAGTTCGAATATTAGTATGCAATGGGATCTTGTAGCACCTTCAAGACTAATAGCGTGAAAGAAGTTGTAGCATAAGGATTTGTAGACTTAGGGGCTTGACAGATGAGCAACTCCAGGCCACCTATTTTTGCCCCGCATCATTGCCGCAGCAACCAAAAGGCGCAGCAACAATGCACTATCTCTCAGCAGCAAAAAGAAGCCGCCATAAGCAGCTTCTAGGAAGGGGCACAATTGGCACGCTCGCCTGCCCCAATTGCATCACTTCTGGTCAGTGCAGTTTGGGCCCAGTTTGGAGGTTGTGATATCTGTTGTTTTAGTTGTCAGGTTTTAATCCATTTCTGTTGTTCCAAACTACCTTCTGTCAATTCCCAGCACCAGCTCCAACATTTAATTCCCTCCTGTGTGGGATTTTTTTTTAAAGTATCTTTTCCTTCTCCACTTTCCTTCTGCTTAAAGGAAATGAATTTAAAGTTATATAACTATATTGTGTCAGTGAAATTGTACTTTTGGAGCTGAAAAGTGTTACAAAATACAGAGAGAAGGAAAAAAATATGCCCTTTAAACCATAGCAACCCTCCACCCCAGAAGTGTCTTAGTGTTCTAGTGTAGATCCAAGAAATTGTTATAAATAGTCCCCCCCCAAAGAATAGAACGAGTGGGTGCAGAGTAGGAAAAATATCCAGAAAAACCTAAGGATCTATATCTGGAGAACTCACACTTCTTAAAACTAGTCTGAAAGAGCCCCAAGTAACCTTGGGACAGCCACAACCTCAGCCTGGATTGAAGTTACTACAGAGGGTTTGTGTGAAGATAAAATGGTAAGGAGCCATTTCTACTTCTTTGAGCTCACCAAAGGAAAAGCAGGATTGTTATTTGTTGTTTTGCACCTTCAAGTCTTTTCTGATTTATGGCGATCCTAAAACAAACCTATCATGAATAGAATATCCAATTTATATAAATAACATTATTATTATTATTATTATTATTATTATTATTATTATTATTATTATTATT
>NC_056524.1:165921111-165941913 GCF_019175285.1 Sceloporus undulatus
TCTCTTTGTCATGTCAAACAGGCTGGATGGGTTTTCACCAAATTTGGAGGGTTTATTTGAGATGGTCAGACTTAAAATTTGATCTGTGTGGCATATATAAAATTCTAGTGGGGATCAGGGGGGGACCTGGTTATTTTTTAATTCATACAAAGTAGTGTATTTAGTGTCTAATTGTGTAAGAGATGCTCCCTGAAGGGCAGCTGAGATTGATGTGAAATGTGAAAATTTGCGCTCCCAAATATATAGGCTGACATCCTCTAGAACCGAACTGAATAACCTATAACTATGGTTAATCAATGCCCTTGATCAATTTCCTGCCGCAGCAGGATAGTTGGAACTATACATGTGTTATCTTTCTTCAGCTGTCAATATATCCTCTGTATGCTCACAAGCATAACAGCATAGTTATTGCTACAATTATGCCTAAAAATTTTATTTTCAAGGGTGTATTTTTTCATTACTTAAAATATTGCTTTACCAATTAACATACACTAGAAGAATATTCAGCCTAAAAGTCTGCACCATTATAAATGTCCAATTCTTTAATTAAAGGCAGATGTGGCAAGTAATACAATAGCTTCGGTGTAACAGCTGTTTTTCTGGAAGTAGCAACTAGACTAAATGCTTAGCTCTGGCAGTTGAACAGCTCACAGGAAGAATATGCTAACTGAGAGATTCTCCCTCTCTCTCTCTCTCTCTCAGTCATGTTCCAGAATGGTCACTATCACCCAAGGATACAATTATTCTCAAAGCAAGGCCTTTTCCCATATGGTACCAAGACTTTGGAATATTTCTGTAAGGAGATCTTTCTGACTTCATCTTTGCAGGCTTTTAGAAGAACAACTTTTAGAGGAACAATGAAGATGATTTTATGCCAGTGCTGAATGCAGTCTTCCCAACGGCTGCTATGAAGTTGTTTTGGGTAGCTTTATATTAGATTGTTTTAAGTTCTCATAAGCTGCTTTGATTATTCTTGGACCAAAGCAAGGCACAGATATGCTCACAAACAGTTTCAGAATAAGCTTATGCTGACTATTAAATCTGAACAAACTGTAGGTATATTTACAGACTGATACACCAGCAAGTCCACTGTATATCCATATAACAGAATCGTAAAACTGTAGAGAAGAGATTGCAAGGGTCATGTACTCTAAATCCCTACCACTCCAGGAATCCACACCTACAGCATCCTAGGCAGATAGCTATCAAACACCTGTTTAAAAGTTTTCAGTGAAGGAGAATCCACCATCTTCTGAGGAAATCTAATTAATTGACAAACTGCTCTTACCACTATGAGGTTCTTCCCAACATTTAGCCTGAATCTCTTTTCTTGTAACTCGAGTCCATAGGTTCAACAGTGGCTTCTTTTTATTTGTTGGTGGAGGAAACTGGAGACTCCAGGGGCCTAGACTGAGGGAATAGGCAGCCCACAGACTGGACTTCCCCTTTCCTTGGTTTAGGTCTCACTCTCTAGAGAGCAACAGAAAACAAGCTCCCTCCATCTTTGATGTGACAGTCCTTCAAAAATTTTAAGACAACTATTATTTCACCTCTCAAATGTCTCTAACTCAAGCTAAACATACGCATCCCCCTCAAGTGTTCTTCATATGATTTGGTTTCCTGGTGCTTTACCATCTTTGTCACCTCCTCTGAATATGTTCCACCAAGTCAATACCTTTTTTAAACTATGGTCCCAAGAACTGGACTCAGAAAACCAGCTGGGATCTTTACAATTCACCAAAAGCCAGAACTTGAGAAAATTAACAAAAAATGGAATTGCGCTGGTATCGTACATCAGCAAAGATGGCCAAAATCTACAAAAATACAAGCAACAATTATTATTTATTATTATTAACCTCTATTTATAAAGCGCTGTAAATTTACACAGCGCTGTACATACAATCTTTTAAATTCCATTTCCAATGGAAATGCAAGACCTCCATTGGAACATGGTACCATATATGGTGGGAATTTTCCAAGGTGAAAAAGTTCTGGACATAAATACAGACACGATCTCTGAAATCTACGTAATATGACTAATAAAATATCACAGGCACTGACAAGAAAACAGTGGAAAAATATATTATACAAGATTACTTATGGCATAATCTTGGAAAACAAACATACCAGCCACAAGAGAATTGCTGCTAAAACTACAGGACATGGTCAAAATGGACAGGTTGACCAACCAATTAAATGGAAAATCAGAAGAAATAATTGTAAAAGAATGGGAATTAATTATTAAATATTATTTAAAAAATAGACTTAATTGACAGATAATAGAGCATAAATATTAACAGAAATCACAGAACTTATTTTCAAAAGATACTGAAGTTATCTTTTGAAAATACATTAGACAGGAGTAGAAAATGTCCATAATAATCAGTCACACAAACAAATGTAACAGAAGGAAGTACAAGAATAGGAAGAGAAGACAAATCAAGATGTGATGCAAGAATCAGCAATGTAACATTTATTAAAAATAATGTAAGTCTAGCTATGTATTTATTTATATTAACAGAAATATGATTAGTGAAAATCAATGTTTTCTGGTAACATACCTGTGTAGGTAATATAATATAATGTAATTAACAAACGGGGAAAAAGAGAAAAAGAAAAAGAAAACCAGCTGTGGTTTCATCAAAGCTCAATAAAGTGGGACTATCACTTCATTTTATACAGGTACTCAGAAGAACCCTCTCTGAACCCTATGATAGATTCATCTTAGGCTCTCCATAAGTGTGACTTAGAGGCACATAACAACAGCAACAAACATTCCTGAAAGCACTTCTCTTAGGGAAGTGTCTTAGGAGAGGAGGGCTTTTATTAGAAACATAGTAGGAGAGGAGTCAGCTCCTTTCTTGCACATCCTACCCCTGATGCCACCCTGACTCCCCACCCCCACGCCTGACTCCAGATTTACAGAACTTGAAAGTGGCATGATTCAGCACAGCTTAGAGAAGTTTATTTTTTGAATCACAACTCTAAGAGTCCCTCAAGCAATATAGCCAATGGCCATACATCTTAGAATATTCTGGGAATCATTGGACATTATCAGACAAGGGAAATTGGAAGTATGATCCAATAGCAATCCGAATGCAATCATGGGGTTTAATGTTATTGCGTGATAGACTACCACACGCAATTTTGGGCAATGGGAAGTTAGTCTGAATGCAGTGCAATCATGGGGTTTCACGTTATTGCGTGAGAGGTGATCACACACAATTTTGGGCAATGGCTAGCTATTTTCGGGCAATGGGAAGCCAGTTCGAACGCAATTCGAATTCACATAAATTCGCTGAACTAGTGAATTCACATGAATGTGTTCTGGCCCCACTTTCTTTTCATTTGAAATTAAGAGAAATTCATCCCGTGTGATAAACTCCATTGTCTCCAAAGACAACTTCTTCAGCCTCTAGTGTGGTGTCACAAAATCTGGCCCTTGCTTACTCCTCTTGGGAGAAAGGCTGAATTCAATAAATACATTTATTCAATAAATAAATAAATACTCCTTCCTCACTGCAACGGCTGACTTTCAAACATTTTTGTTTGTCTTGTGGTGGAACCCTATACATGTCTACTCAGACATTATTCCTGTCGCAAGCAATATGCCTCTCCCTTGTCCTACTGAAAATAGACATTCCAAACCCAGCACAGACACTTCACATATCACCACAATGCCTATTTACATCCATAGTGCATGCCTGTTTCTAGATGCTGTCTGTGTGAATTTCAAATTGCATTTCCACTTGCTGGAAATCTATAGAAAAAAATGTATTTATTATTTTAGGAATTCAAACCACACATATTTAAACAGAACTAAAAAGTATCAGCTGATGCTAGAGTAACAGCAAGTATATAATTATCTAGGGTTTAAGTGTAATTTATGTGGCTAAGCTAAAGAACAAAACAAAACCTCACATCAACCTGTTAATGATATACTCACTAGCAGTGATTTCTTATGTTTCTTTCCAGTTGGAGCAAATGCAAGCATGGCCTCCACCAGAGAGGAGAAGAAACCAGCTACAGTTTGGAGTTTCTTGCCCCCTTTGACAAAGGAAATCTCAGCACTGCTCTAAGAATATATGCAAGTAACCATGCTGGCTAGGGGTGTCTGGGCATCATAACATGCCTATAAGATTAACACCATTCTCTCTGCAGAAATAAGACCAGGAGCAGATGGTGGTACAATCCATGAACTGCTAACATCAACATTTAGAGTATAGTTAAAGAACACTAAACTGTCACACCAAAACACAACTTGAAGGACATTCCTATATAATTTAAATATAATGAGAAGGAAAAAAAAGATCTGCACTATTAAGCCTAAGAGCCAGATGAACTTAGGACAGAAGCCAGGGACATTGTCAGGGAAGAATTCAAAATGACACTAATGATAGCCAAAAAGAAGGAGAAACCTTAATGGATGACAGTTGAAACTCTTCAAATAGCTAAGGACAGATGAGAAGCAAAAGTAAAAGGTGACAAAAATAGAGTCAGAACCGTGAACACAACTGTTTCAAGGGATAAGCAAAATTACTGTAACAGAAGTACAGAAGATGACAACAAAAAAGGAGGAACAAGAGACCTTTCCCACAAGATCTGAAGAAATCAAAAATTTAAACCAGCAGTGGGGATGCTCTGCAACTAGCAAGGGAACACATTACATGGCCAAGTGTAAATAAAAAGGAATGAAAGGATGGCAGATTCATTTGAATAAGAACCATATGAAGACAAATCTCCAATTTTAAAATATGAAGTGTACTCAGAACACTTGAGGGAAACAAATCACCAGGAACAGATGGCATACCAACAGAGCTGTTCCAATCTGCAGAACTGAGCTAAATTGGTTAGTCTTAAATGTACCACAAGACTCCTTTTTCTTTTCCTCTCCTTGGTATTGAAACAGACTAACTTGGCCATTTCTTTGAAAATTGCTATCTATGGTTATTAAAAATAATATTGAAAATGCCCCTCAAGCTGCAATCCTGAACCAAGCAAGCCTCTTCCGAACTTTATATTCACAACAACCCTGTAAAATATGCAAGGCTGAGAGAGACTGTCCTGGTCCCAAGTCACCCAGTGAGCTTCATGGCTCAGTGTTGGAAATGAATGTGGCTCTCCTAAGTCAGAGTTCCAATGTCTGACCACTAAACCACACTCTAGCATCAAGTTATAGCAATGCCATTACTAGGTATCTAGTTGGATGCATTCCTAAGCCTATAGTTGCTAACATTACGAACTCTGAATCATGGATCTAAGTACCACCCCTCTGCCCATTTTCCCTCTCTCCTGAATGGGATCAAATGGGATTGAAAACTTGTTCACAGCTATTGCAAACTGGTTCTTTTCAAAAGAACCTATAAATTTTCCATTTCTGAAAGAACTGATTCTTTTGGACTTGCACCGATTGGACACCCCAATTCAGACTGAACACAGTCGGGTCGGAAAGCACTTCAAGTGTGAACAAGGCACATATAAACTGGTTTAATCTGATCTGCAAACCAGTTTAAATCATAGTGTGAATGAGGCCTAAGAGATCTGAATTATACAGCATGTAAAAGCCTCATCGGTTTGAAAAAGCCCTGTAACCTATGAAATTTGCCTGTAACCAATGAAAAGCATTTCACATGTTTTGCAGTGACAAAATACATAACAGGG
The DNA here is from genome assembly GCF_019175285.1 of Sceloporus undulatus. Lineage (NCBI taxonomy): Eukaryota > Metazoa > Chordata > Lepidosauria > Squamata > Phrynosomatidae > Sceloporus > Sceloporus undulatus. The sequence goes on from NC_056524.1 coordinate 165,926,773, forward strand.
TTTTCTTTAGGGTTTTTTTTTTTTTTTTTTTTTTTTTTTTTTGCCAAGCATCCATATTTACCATCATGGGCAAGAGGGGAAGAAATACATGAAAGAACATTCTATCTATTCCCTAAAGCTATACTGTCCCTCTACATGGAGGCTCCCTTTAGTTTCTTGTTACTAATATCTATTGACCTACATTCCAAGAACTTGTTTAATCCTCTTTTCAAAGATACTTTTGAAAGGTACTTGAATGCCCCAGATTCAGAGAGTTTGTTGCCTTGAGATCAGTTTGAACAGAAGCATGCTTGATAGGCTGAGGATCTTTTTTCTAGAAATTGCAGATCTGATTACCCATAAAAATTATTTCTTACATGCTTAATTTGTCTCTTTGTACTGGCAAATTACCATTCATTTGGATATAAGGTTGAGTCAGTCTAGTGAGCAGGGAAAACTGTAAGGCTAATTTTGATAATTACCAACTTCTCTGTTCTTCTGTCTTGTTCAAATTATTTGGAAAATGTCGACGCTGGTGGGTTTTGCCTTATATCTTATTAACCCCATTTCAGCCACATTTTGGTCTGCTCACTTCATTATCCATGTTCCTGTTAAGGCAATTTACATTACTTATAAAACTATGAATTGTTAGACATATAATAGATTTCTACTCCATTGTCATTATCAACTAGCCTGGCCTGAGCCACTGTGGCTTGGCAAATCACAGATTAGCACTACTGTTTATGAATTCAGCTGCTGAATGGATTTGACAATAGTTCTATTCACTTGAGCGAACATTTTAAAATTCACAGAGAACAGAGGTGTCTGAGGAGATCATAACTGATACAGTACTGTGTACTTTTTTTACAGGGAGACAGAGCCAAGATTCTATTAACCAAGCCATTAAGTATTTTAAAAATGCACCTCTCTCTCTCCTTCCCTCCCTCTCTCTCATGCACATATGTATGTGCTCATACAAAGACATCATCAGTCTGTTTCTCATACACTTTTCGAAGTAATAAAACTTTCCATTTTGTTGCTCCCACCCATACATGATGAGAAACTTTACAAGCCAATTTAAAAAATCACATAGATTTTGAATTTTTGAATCTACAGAATTTCTGAGTTGTTTGCCCAACAAACAAATGTTGAAAATGCAGCATTTTAAAACTGAATCATTAGGAAGATGTCTGACACAGTTCACACATTCATGAAGGTCAGAATCCCTTGGCAGAAGTCACATAGTTGGTGTAACTTTCTTAGCCACAGATCAGATAACTAATAACCATTCTCACTCTATACATTTTGCAGCCTTGTACTAATGAGCAATAGAAGCAATGGCCTGCTGAAGGGAGTGAATATGAATAGAACATCGTCAGGCTGCCTAAAGACATGGCTAAAGTGGCAAAGGAATAAAGTGATGTTATCCACGTATGACATCAATCCATTGTCCTGCCTCATAGGAGACTATCACATGGGAGGGGGGAGAGCCGGGAGTAAAAGGCATGCTCCCAGCAAAGTTGCATGATCACGGCAAAGATTTTCACACACATCACAATCTGAGAGGACTTATCCTGGGAAGAACCAAGAATGTTCCAGCAGCAAACCATTCACGGGGAAGTCCCTTGAATGGTTTGTTACTGGAGCATTCCTGGTTCTTCCCAAGCTAAGTCTTCTCTGAATGCGACGTTGTCTGAAAATCTTCGCTGTCACTGTGCAACCTTGCCAGGAAAATGCCTTTTGAGTCCCTGATTTTTCCCCGTGTGATAGTCTCCATAGCCTCAATGACACAGGGAATGGACCCAATCAGAAATACACACCAAAGGTCTGTGTCAGAGTTGCATGAGAATACTTACACTGAAGAGAGAGCCCTGCTGTCCTTGTGTTGGTCTTGTTGGGGGCTGAAGAGAGGAGCAAGGCAAAGGTAAGACTACCACCTTTGTTTTTCATTGTTCTGATGTTTAATATAGTGGGTTCCCCCCCTTATTGGCATTTTAAACAGAGTGCAAGAATGTTGGTCAAGAGCACTGTTTTAGGGAAGGGTGAGTACAGTCCAGCCTTTGGGCCAAATGCAGTGCAACAGACCCACTTGTGCTTCCCCCTGAAGCTTCTTGGGTGCCTCCAGCAAAGAGAAGTCACTTCTGAGCTTGGACAGCACTGTTATCATTATATACAGTTTACCGCAAGCATTTAGTGGCAAGCCACTGTACCACAAATGTTCCTTCTTTCTCCCTTCCGTTTCCTCATCTGTCTGTATCCTCTCCATTTGTCTTTCTATTGCCTTGCTTTTGCCTTCTCCTTCTTTCTCCCCACCTCCATTCATCTTCCCTCCACTCCATTCCCAGTCTCCATGTTTATACTCCCTCCATTTATCTTTCTGTCCCTTTTGCTTTTAATTTTCTTGTTTTCTCCTGCACCATGAGGAATGGACAGATTGGGAGTGAAATCCTGCTGTTTATGGGTTTTGTCCTTTATTTCTCTCTCTCCTTAAGTGAACAAACAGGCATAGGACAGGAGAAAACTGGCTTTCTGTCACTGGTTTTCTTGTCTTAAACTGAATTTTTGCCAACCGATGAGGATGATGATAAAACATAAATGACAACAAGCAAAATCTCCTCATTGCTCAGAGTAGTGAGCAGACTTCCTGTAGAAAATTTTATAGCAAAGGACCATGTGAGCTCCTCTACTATTGCTACTGAGATACTACCATATTCTTCATGGACCTCTTGTGCCTTCACTCTTGCGATTCTACATCTGAAGGTATAATTTAAATTTTGCTAGTTCTTTATGTCACAACTATTATCATTACATTGAGTGATATATGGAAATTTTATGAGTAACATTAGTACAAGAATATGACTAAGAATTCTGTATGGTGTGGAATGGGAAGAAGTCAATGGGGGATATGACACAGGTGACACCAACACTAGTGGTGCCACTGAGAAAAGGCCTGAAAGTAGTCCAGCAGCAAGAGGGAATACCTGAACAGCTTGCTGATTGCCTCATTAGTCTTCTGCAATATGGTGAAATGTATTTGATTTCTCTCTAAAATTAGGATATTTTCCCCTAAAAATGCATTTTATGTCTAAACTAGCAGATATAAATATTATGCAAATCCTTCTCCTCTTTTCCAGTTATGGATTTCCGTTAATTCAGTCATTTGCAAGCAATTACTGTACCTTATTTATTCCACAATCCATTTTATTTTGCTTATTCGTTTAAAATATATCTAGTGCCCTCCTCCCCAGTGTAATGGAAAAGACTCATGAGGTGATTTTCTTGAAACAACTTTAAAATGGAAACTCGCATTTCAATAAAATGCAGTACTGTACTGTGAGCCCTTGGTATCTACTGGTGTTTGCTTCAAGGACCCTCCGTGAATACCAAAATCCGAGAGTGCTCAAGTCCCATTAAATACAATGGCATAGTAAAATGGTGTCCTTTATATAAAATGGCAAAATCAAGCTTTGCTTTGGGGAATTTATATATATATTTAAAATATTTTCAAACTGTGGATGCTTGAATCCACAGATAAAAAATCATGGATATGGAGAGCTGACAGTAATTTAAAAGAGACATCCTTTTAAAAATCCACAGAAAAACAACACATTATCAAATCATCTAAAAGCAATTTAAATAAGCTTCAAACGCTAATTCCATAGCTAGCGGAGTACTGTCTTGATCTGAAATAAGTAAGTTCTCAGAGAGTGCTTAATATATTCCTTGGGAAGAAGTTCCGTATAAGTGGAACTTTTGTTTTCTTCCCATAATTAATTCAAGGTGGTCTAAGTGACAAACCTAGCCACCCACCTAAAGATAAAACACCTTGACAAAATGAACCTAGATAGATTCCACAAAACTGGTGCCAGAGAGCTGTTCTCACAAAAAGAGTCTTTGCACTTATGTGTGGTTCCTACGGAAACTAAGGGCAAATGTACAGAATCCTCAATGATTCAAGTGGGTATAGGTGTGTGTCTTGAAGGAAACCCAACCAAGATATCTCTCCCTCTTTCTGTAGCGGTCCATGCATAGATCCCCTGTTTTCTTTTTTACTTCAGTTACTTTGAGCATCCAGTATTTGACAACTCACAGCAGAATGGCTATTTTCCCTAAAATAATGGCTCCCCCCCCCCCAAAAAAAAAGAGTCCAATGTTCAAACCATTAAACTGTGTTGGTTCTCAGGGTATAAATAAGCAAAATAAAATATTTTTTTCTGGATGTTGTCATCTTGGTATCCCCTTGGCCCTTCTATTAGGGGGGCTGTTCACAGTGATTTCTTGGATCTGGCCTCAGGCTCTTCTAAAGAACTATTTAAAAAAGGGGGGGTGTTATTGAAGTGATCTGTGATTTAAAGGGCAAATTTTTCTCCTTTCTCTTTTTTTAAAAAACTCAGATAATTATAAATTATTGCACTGCCAGTTTGCCTGCGGGATAGATGTGGCATTTAACAAAGATGGATTTTACTGCACTTATCCATAGCCGGGCAGTATGCAACCTACATGCAATCAGCGCTTCTCTAGGCTTCTCACACAATTTTTGAAGAACATGAAAATCCCATGTTTGAAAAATTGCACAAGAAGCCTGGAGAAGCGAAGATTGTATACGGGTTGCATACTGCCTGGCTACGAGGCAGTGTGGTAAAATCTGTCTTTGACTTTTAAATTCTGCGTCTATCCCATGGGCGAATTACAGAGCTATAATCTCCATAGTGTTATAACTCAAAATGCCAATTCTCTGACACTCATACACTATAGTACTTCAATGCTAGGGAGTTCATAACACTGGGGCTGATTTCAACATTAAATAGAGATTACAGTACCTTTAAAGCATCCCGTAAATGAAGTGGAAATGGTGAGTAATTGCACAAATGATTCTCACACGCAATTGTGCTAATATAGCAATATCAGAAATGCATTGTCACTGAAATCCCCAAAGTAAAAAGATGCACACTAATGTTTCTTTGTGACCAATAATAATAATAATAATTTGTTTTATTTATATACCGCTATTCCAAAGATCATAGCGGTGAACAGCAAGTAAGCTAATTTAATTTAATGGCGCGTTTTGTGCGACATCATGTGAAATCGTTACGTGCAATTACGTAATTTTTCCAGGATATTCACAGGATAAACTTCTGGTCTCCTTCATGTGTTAAACTCTTAAGAAACATTCTTTTTAAAAAGAAAAAGAAAGGCGAAAGGGGAAAGAATAGTTTTTTGCTCTTAAAAAAGAAGCCTACTTGAATATGGGAATAAAATTTTGCCACTGATGCTGGAAAATAATCCCAGACAACAGAAGCTGACACAGAAGATTCCAAGTTTTAGTTTTACAGATCCACTGCTCATAGATCACTTATTTTCTCTAAGTTTCACCCGCTTCATAACAGTTATCATGATGCTAAGGGAGAGGAGTGATGCCTATAAGTATCCTCTTACTGGTTTCTCATACTGGTTTACCACTTTCTGCCTGTATGCCTTATCAGGAGAGGGGTATCATTGGAGGAAGGACACAGTTCAAATGTAAGAAATTGAATCCATGGACATTATCTCATTCTTGCTCATTGTGTTGTTCGTCTCAAAACTTCTTAGTTGGCAGATTTAAGACAACAAGGGCAAAAACAGCAGCAAATTATTTTTAGGATGTTGAAATGAGAAGGTTGGCTGTAAAACCACTGCTACTATGTTCACTGAAGTCTGGTGTTTTGGCTTCAGGTCTGTTTCTCCCTTTATGCAATAGCAGGTCAACAGACTTCGCCATGGCTGAGTATTCTGTCTGGAATTTCTCCTCAAAACAGTAAACCTCAGAGCAGAAAGTTGTCAGAAGAAGTATGCTTATAGTCAGTGACACTTCCTTCTCACATTTCCCAAATTCATGGTCTTCCCAAAGCTTCTTTTGACTAGTCAGCCTAGTTTTTAACTGATTAACCAATTAACATATTATACTATCACAGCATAAGGAGCAATTTTTCATATCTTTGATAATTAGAAGAAATTTTGGTGACTAGATTGTGGGCAGACTTTTATGCTTCAGGAAAATCTTGCCTGGATTGAAGGAACTGGCTTTCTCTGTGGAATAAGCTACATACAGTGGGCCCTTGATATATGCTGGGTTTGGCTCCAAGACCCCAACCCCCATGGATATCAAAATCCATGGATGCTCAAGTCCCATTATATATAGTGGAAATGGAGGCTCACACATTTTTAAGCTTGAATTGGGTGCACCCCCGTGTGCATGGCCTGCGTGTGTCAGGTGCGCATGTCACTGAAAATAGTGCAGGTTGCCCCTCCGTGGATATTGAGGGTCACAGATCTCTGATCCATGAGTTAGGAAGGGCAACTGTATATTCATCCTTGAATGAAAAAAAATGCAAGCAGAGGTACAAATATTGCTCTTATTTACAACCGATGATCAAATTTTACTTTAATCTGCAAGGCAATCAGAAAATCAGATATTCACAAGGCAATTATACGTATTAAGGTAATAAAGGTATATCCAAAGCTATAGTAGAATTGGAGAGAACTTTATAGATATGAAAATAAGAACAGTTGGACTAGAACAATACATTAGTAATACGGAGCTCTACTAGCTTAGGAAGTTAATTGTTGAACAGTGAGAGGGAAAGAGAAAATTTCTATAGAAGATCGTTATATGCAATAGGTAATAACATGAAAATAAAAGGTGTATACTTATATATGATTGTACATAAGAAGATAGGCATAACAGGTGTATTTCTAATAGATTTAGAAATCAGGTATATTCTTTTTCTCTCAAGATTAATCATTAATATTTGTTTTGTTTGTTCTTTTTCTTTCTAATGTATGGTTTTTTTCTTTTTATGTATGTCTTGTGTGATCTTTATGTTATATATGTTTTATGTTTTTAATCAATAACATTTTATTAAAGAAAGAAAGAAAATCTGATATTCACTGTACAGTGGGCCCTTGCCTTACGCGGGGGATCCGTTCCGGACCCCCCCCCCGCATAAGGCAAATTCCGCCTATGCTCAAGCCCCATAATGGGGCTCGTGTGCAGTGGCGTGGCGGTGCGGGAGCATGTGGGGCGCCACAGATGTGCACCCCATTCATTTGAATGGGACACACCACCCCTTGTGCCCCGCGTGCTCCCGCGGCTTGAGCACATACGCTCAAGTCTGCGTAAAGCGCACCTGCGTATAACGCGAGCGCACTGTAATTCCATCTTCTTCCTGACGTTTTCCAGTGTATACAATACATTCTGTGCCTAGCAGTCTTGACAGCTACTCTCTTAATTTTAACAGTCTTCACTTTAGCTTCTCACCATTGTTTTCCCCCTTAGCCCTTAACATCTTTTCCAAACCACAAAGTCAACATGAACAGGGTGTCTTCCAGAATGAACTCAGCCTCTGACTAGTCTGCCATGTTCAGTACACCGCATCTGTTTTGGCATGCATGTGAAAGAAAAAGGCGGGGGGAAAAACTTTGTCCCTCAGTTTAGTCTCCCAGTGTGACTTCAACAACTAGCTTAAGCCATTTTTCTCTTCCACCTCCTCCAACTCTTTGAAGGAGACTTTGCTTCAGGAAGCCTTAAGTCAGGGAAACAACCCAAGGTCAGTGTTGAAAAAGCCAGTTCAGACATTAATACAAACAAACAGCATGTGGAAAAACAGACAGGAAGTCAGGAAAGCCCCTTTTGTGACTAGACTATCAGTTTCAGTAGCAACATCCACTGGATTGTAAGGCCCTTCTCTTGCTAGGGAAAATATATAATCAAGGCAAACCATAATCAAGGCAAGATTTGCTGCTCAGCAGTTTTTTAATTCAGCATTCCCCTTATTTCTAAAAGTAGCTAAAGCAGTACTTGATACATACTGGTTGTTTGGAATGAAAAATTCACAAGATGGACAATAATTGGACCATAACAGAAAACACAAGAAAATCCATTTTATAAGCTGTCTAGAATTACTGGCCCTTCTTATTACTGGTTAGTAATGATTGAACCATGGCTTCATTCCTACTTACTGTTAATTCGGTTTCTGAACCAAATCCATGAATCAGTTCAACAGCAGAGCATGGTTCACATTATTATTTGCGTCAGTTGAAGCTGGGAAGGAGGTCGCGGGGAAACCGAACAGATGGATGCCCCAGGGAAGTCAGGAAGGAAGCTGCAGGGAAGCCAGGAAGAAGGCCACGGGGAAGCTGGGAACGGAAGTAAGACCCAAGGAAGCCAGGAAGAAGGCCATGGGGAAGCTGGGATGGAAGGAGGCAAGGAGGCCAGGGACATAGAAGGCTGGGATGCAGAGGCTGGGGAAGCCAGGGACTGCCAGGGTGAATTCGAATCAGCATGGTTCCCACTTACGTTGAATCAATTTATTTCAAAATAAATCAATTCAGCCCAAAAGAACCAGAAAAAAACAGCATCTTTTTGACAAGGGTTAAATGGGTCAAAAGCAACTCCCCCCTTTGGAATCACTTCAGCAGTTCGAATTGAGTAGGAATCAGGGTCATTTGAATCGGTTCAAACCAATTCACGATCCGGTGTAAAAGATAGGGGGAATGAGACCCATGTTGCCAATAGGTGCTTGGCAGCCACCATTTTAAGGATACCTAAGAAAGATGAATTGAGTAGACTGTAGAATGAGGGTAAATGGACCTTTACATATTTGTTCTCCTTATTTTAGAGCAAATGTCTGAACTAAAGCAGTGAAAGCAGCAGTGCTACTAGTTACTTTGGGGAGGAAATTTGTATGCTCAGGGGTGACTTCGTTCCACAAAATAAGACCCATACACAGTTGTCTGGAATGGAAAGTATCACAACTATTTATTGATTACAGCTGCAGTTAGTTGGCACATGCATGGGATCAGATCCAGCCATCGACCAGCCCAGATACTACACGATGAGACCAAAACCTCTGGCCTCCTCTGGAGAATGGAATTGGGGAAATGGGGACTGACCTGGAAGGCAGTCCTCCTAGGGAAGAACCCCTGTGCCACCCCTTGACTAGGGATGCCAGAAATGCTCACCCCCAGGGCTGGCCATTTCCACTGCATTCTCCTCCCAGGTCCCATCCATACCCTTTCCAGGGTACTGACACCCTTCCTGGATCCCATTCCCATGTCCTGCCAACAAAGGGCGTGTTTAAACTGGACCTCTGCCTCTTAACCTCTATCTCTGTAAAAAATGTGAATGTTACAAAATATGATAAGACCTCAATGTACTCCTTCCAAAGAAAACCAAACTATGCAAATATTGCTTTCTAAGACCTTCTGACAGCTTGGAGGAGTAATAGGGTTTCATTACAGTTGCATACCCTGTTACACATCCCACCATCCCAAGAGGTTAGATTGTTGAAGACACCAAACAAGGCTTTCTTTGCAGTGGTACCCAGCTGTGGAACTCTCTCCGAAGGGCTCCATCCTTCTTGAGCTTCCTGGGCAGCCAAGGCCATGCCATTGTATACAGCCTTTGGCCTTTAAAATCTAATAGTGTGTTTTTAAAAAGTTTTTTTGGTCCATTTTTTATCTGTTTTATTTATTGGATACTGCCTCAGAGCCCCCAGTGAACTGAGAAATGAGAAACAAATGCCCAAACAAACCAACAACCTGGGGGGAGAGGGAAGGAATATATTTTGTCAAGACACAAGCTGCTTCACTTTGAGTGTATGGGAAAAAATGTTGGTTTATCCATAAAACCAAGATGTGTCTCCACACTCCAACTGTAGCCTTGTAGAGCAGTCTTGTGCCCATCTGCTCTGAAATCTGTTTTCAGTGGTGCTTACTCCAGAGTAAATGCCCATAGGATTAGGTCTCCATGAGGGCTCTTCTCCACCAGCTGCTGCCAACCTCTGAAGCATGGAGTGCAGGAGCAAAGAGTAAAGCGTTCTTTTGGTAACAAGTTTGCCCCTGAAATGAGGTGGAATTTCCTGTCAAAGGAAGCTCTCTCGGCCAGCTTACTTGCTGGCTTCAGGACAATACTAAAAACATTTCTGTTTGTTTAAGTTACACTAAACTGACTTTTATTCTTCAGTGCTTGTCTCACAGTGTTTTTGTCCTGCCTTTTAGAGTTTTTCTTAAATTTTAATCTAACTTGTAATTTTAATGTGTTAATATTTCTTCTATTAGCTGCTGCTGTTGGTTCGGTAGCTGGGAGCCACATACTCTTTTTGGGGTTAAAAAATGAATATTTGTTATATACAAGATTGATTTTTATAGTAAGGCCTTAAGTATCATTTTAGAGTCCTCGCTGTCTCTATTCCTCCACCGTTTTGATGATGCTCAAGTCAACATAGCTCATTTTGAAAGCATATTTTTCTTTCTTAGCATTGGCAACCACAGTTCCCTAAGCATTGCTCATTAGTTTAATCCATGTTAGTGCTGATCCATGCTTTCTTTGTTATTTCTATTTCTTTCTTTCTCCTTCATTTCATTGCATCCTATGGTAGTGGAGAGAGGGAAAGAAATTTACATCACCTTCCCAAATCTTGCTAGATTTAACAAACTTTGCATGCCTATACTAATTGCTAGTTTACATGTTTACTGATTCCTGTTTGTTTGCTTCACTGCACCTTCTGTCTTCCTGCACCCTTTTAGCCATTTTCTTCTTTCCCCTCTCCTCCATTAGACCACGTGCTTGATTATGCACCAGTAATTTGTAATTAAACCTATTTTATATGTTTTGCCAAAAAATACAGTGGACCCTTGTTATATGCTGGGGTTTGGTTCCAAGATCCCCCATGTATAACAAAATCTGTGGATGCCCAAGTCCCATTAAATATAATGACATAGCAATATGGTGTCCCTTATTTAAAAAATGGAAAATCAAGGTTTGATATTTGAAATTTATACTTTTTTTGAACATTTTCAAACCATGTAGGCTTGCATACATGTATAAAAAATCCGTGTATAAGAAGGGCCGACTGTACTAAGTTTGTTTCTTTTCTCTGCTAGACTTTGTGGGTGGGCAGGCAAATATGGGGCTGGTTGTTGTTCAGCTTCTGCCTTACGAATTACTCACTTCCCTTCACATTCGCTGAGGTTAGGGGCACAGGAACCCCATGAAAGTGGGAAAACCGCAAATAACAAAAACATTTTTTACCTGAGAGAACACCTCTCTAGGAATCTCTAGGTTCTCCAGCGCAACTCTGAAAATCAGTCGCCCAGTGGCATCGGTGGCATTTCTCATGCGATAATTTCCAATTGCATCCCATAAGCGACTGTATCCCAGGAGGGGTAAGTTGCTTTATTTTTGCAAGCAATAAGGTCCTAGGAATCTCTAGGTCATTCATTGTGACTTTTGGTTAAAGTTTCCCATAGAGGTGTGCTGGATGACTTAGATTTTCCTAGAGATAACCTATTAATAAAATCCATGAATAATCAAATTAGCAAAAGTGAAAGCTACAAAAATGGAGGGACAAGTGTGGATTATTCTGCTAGACAGACCCAGTGCTTTCTCTAATATTTTCTACCAAATGTTTCACAAAATTGGGTTCTGCAGGTTTTGGTAAGAAATGTTAACTGAATGCTCATTAAACATTTTAAAATTAGCTATTTATTATGTTCCTGGGACAGAATATATAGCAGAGCTGGGCAACTATGCTGGAAAGAGGGGACAGTATTCATCCCTGTGACTGTCTAGCAGGCTTCATGGACACTTTGCATTGAAAATGAAAGTACTGTGGCATCACTTTGAAAACTAATTTTCAAAGTTTGTTTGCATTTTGGGTGTGATAGAGGCTGACAAAAGATAAGGGTGCCACAAACATAATAAATAAAAAATAAGCATGCTTTTCGTGATGTCTGGAACATTTGGGTGTATTTTTGGTGAATAGACAATTATATTGTGTTACAGATAAATAGTTCCCTGTCATACTACATGGTTACAACAAGCACTATATTCCAATTTAACTGCTATGAGCAACATCCTGTGAAGTCTGGGGCTTGTAGTGTAGTCAGCCCAAGAGTTCTCTGGCTGAGAATTCTTAATGGCTCTCCCTAAACTGCAAATCCCAGGATTCAATATGATGTTGGCATAGTAATTAAAGTGGAATAATAGTGATAGAAAAGTGTAGTGAGATAGGGCACTCAATCCAAGGAAGCCTGGGATTGCAAGACCTGAATATGAATGTTGAGTGGAGCTCTTTGAGGTCCCTCATTCATAGGATCAGCATAAGTCAAAGCTGACTTGAAAGTAACTAACAATAATTGGCTTTCATTATCCAACAGTATAGTTCTGTCAATGGAATTAGCAGGGCAGCTCTTCCACATACCAAAGCTTGATCCCAGACAGGATGAGGAAGGGAAGGAAGGGGATTATCAGAAGGGGATTATCAGACCAAGTGGAAAAGGCATACTCCTGGCATAACTGTGCAATCAAGGTGAAGATTTTTCAGACAACGTTGCTCTCATCTGGGACTTATCCCATGAAGATCCAGGAATGCTCCAGCAACAAACCATTCATTAGAAGTCCTGGGAATGGTTTCATTGCAGGAGCATTCCTGGATCTTCGTGGGATAAATCCTGGGTGAGCACAACATGTCTGAAAATCTTCAGCGTGATTGCGTGATGAGTATGCCTTCTACACCTGGCTTTTTGCCCTGTTTGATAATCTCTGAAGTCTCATCTCATTAGTGGTCATCTGATAATGTGATATTGGATTTGGGTGAAAATATCATCTCTCCCCACAAGGGAATATAACCATTTGCTAAATAAAATGGATAAGGCATTTTATCTTCTCAACAATTCACATCAGAATCAGTATGTTGGCATGCTTGAGAGGTTCACCCAAGAACTCAGTTGAGCATGTAATTACAGACGCACATAAATCCAGCAAGTACATGCAAGGACAATCTTGTACTGAAGGGGTGGGCCTACCAGATGTTGCTGGACTAGAACTCACATCATTCTTTGCCATTGGCTATATTGGCTAGAGTTGATGGGACTAGCACCCCAACCACACCAGGAGGGCTAGAATGTGCTTACTCCTGCTATATACTTTTTCATGGACTTAAGTCTCATTTAATTCAATGGGACTTACATCTGAGTAGACCCATTTTGGGTGTACCTGTTTAGGATATGTAAAAATAGCATCTGGTACTTCCAAGATCAGAATCTATGTATCAGGTTTTTTTCCCCTTGGCCAGACATGATTTAAAATAATAATTAAAAAAAAAGCAAATCCAAATAATTACCAGACACATTCCCTGGATGACTCAAGCTGTTGAACTGAACTCAAAACATATGCTCATCAGTAATAAGTGGGCACTCACACAAAATCCACTGCTTCAGTAAACCCTAACCTGTAGGCTCTACTATTTAATAATCTTGCTAATCTGTGAAAAAGAAAAATATATTTCTACAAGAAGAAAAAACACTTTCCCTCTCTTTTTTCTATATAACACAATCCTCATAATATAAAATGATAAAGTACAATTAAAAATACAGTACAGTCTTGGTTGGGAATTTGTAGTAGTGCCTACATACCTGCATAACTGAAGGCACTAGATTCCATTTGGCAAGGGACTGGACTAAATGGTTCTTGCAATACCTCCCAACTCTAAGATTCTATTATTCTATGATCTAAAAGCTAGGCAGGATCAGGCCAGGTTAACACTTGGATGGGAGACTGATACACACACACACACACACACACACCCTGGTTTGCAGTGGTTCCAGATGTTTTGACTAGCAGTGGGGACAGCCAGTCTGATATAGAGGTTACAATGTTGGACCTGGATTAGGAGACCCAAGTTAAATTCCTTGCTAGGCCACTATGACCTTGAGCTCACTGTATTAATTCTGTTTTAATGTACCTTTTTGTATGCTTTTAATTGTACTTTCTAAATGTTTTAAGCAGTTTTGAGTCCCAGTTTCATGAAAAGGGTGGGATATAAATAACAACAATAATAACAGCAACTCATCTTAACCTACCATGCATTTGAAAGCAAGCTATCTTGCTAGCTAGCTAGCTAGGTAAAGCTGAGTATGAAAAAAAATAGTTCTTTGGATTACAGTTCCCACAATCCCCTAGTTAGCATGTGCCCAGAGTGGTCAAAGAAGATGATAGAATAGTTAAGTTTCAGCAGTGTCTGACCAGCCAAACCAAACACAGTGCACTGAGCATGAATAGCAACTTACTGAGAGTTTTCTGTCCTTTCTTTTTGTTGCTTACAGTGTAAACCTGCAGGGCTGTTAAGTACCCTGGCAGAGGAACTCAGTTACACGCAGAGTGCTTATTTGACTTGATGGAGCATGAGTTACATAGCTTTGACTCTGAGTCAGATTTTGTGTGTGTGTCCCCACCTCCTTTCTATATAATTCAAGTTGTTGACTTGCAGTGAGGGTGGACTGGAGAAGAAAAGGAAATCAAGACATTTTTACAAACTCCGGATGCATCTTTCCAAGGAAACTGTCTGGCTGAGTCCAAAGTCTAGTCAGTTTGCACACTAAGTGACAGTGCTTACACTGAGAGTGGAAATAGGAATGCAAACAGCTGCAAATGATTATCGGTGTGACCCTCCCAGAGCAAAGCAGCATGGGAGCCAAGTTTAGGTCGGCTCGTCCTCCTTGAAAGCCAGCAACATGGGCTCCCATTCTTTCCACTCTGTGAGAACAGACTGGCCTAGAACTTGTTTTGTTTAGGCCATTGTGTATTCTTGAAAACAATTTAACACAACAAAAACAATAACAGCTATCTTTCCTTTTAGCAAAAATGCTAAAATCCTCTGTAGGAAAATTGGGAAAGCTTGAATATTTTTTGGTTGCATCAGCTTCCCAAACCTTCAGATGATTCTTTACTATAGCTTTTCTTGGCAAGTTTTTTCAGAAAGGGGGTTAATATTGCCAGCCTCTGAAACTGAGAGATAGAAATTTGTCCAAGATCAATCAGTGGACTTTATCACTCCTGTGGAATTTCTCTTAATTTCGAATGAAAAGAAAGTGCGGCCGGAACGCATTTATGTGAATTTTCCTAGTTCAGCGAATTTACGTGAATGAGAATTGCGTTCGAACTGGCTTCCCATTGTCCGAAAATAGCATGCCATTGCCCGAATTTACATGTGGTAGTCTATCATGCAATAATGTGAAACCTCATGATTGCGCTCAGACTGACTTCCCATTGCCCGAATTTGCGTGTGGTATCACGCAATAACGTTAAACCCCATGATTGCATTCAGATTGCCATTGGATTAT
>NC_056524.1:165941923-166028876 GCF_019175285.1 Sceloporus undulatus
ACTTCCAGTTTCCCTTGTCTGATAAACTCCAGTGGGTTTCCATGGCCAAGTGGAGGTTTGAACCCTGATTTCCAGGGTCATAGTCCAACACTCAAGCCACTACACTACACAGGCTTAATTCTCATTCATTACAATTAATAAAGACATTTGACTCTCTCATTCCTTCTTTGTTGTTACAGCTAGATTCTTTTCACAGAAACAACCTTGAACAGGCTTCACTCATGCTTGCCTCCCCTTTGGTATTATCTCAACACCTGTGTCTGAGATCACTAGGTCTCAACAACAGCAATTTCTGCTGTTTAACACATCACACCAATTCCCCAACATTTTATGGCAGGTGAGGTGCATATACAACTCCTAACAGCTGTTGACTTTCATGTTGCTATAGCAGTGAATCCATGCTGGGTGCTAGTCCAAACTTCAATAGAGCTTTCTGTCCTCAAAAGAAATTCATAACTTTGGATAGCCCATTCAAAATTCATGCTACAACCTGAAGTGGATTCATGACCCTACTGACATGAAAACTACCAGGCACTGCAGCCTACTTTTTGGCAAAGTAATGTGAGTACATCCATACATTTTTGGTTTCTAAAGTCTGTGTACAATTGTTTCAAGCTGTATAACAGGCTGTATAGGTCGGCGATAAATGCTGGCCTGGGAGCAAAGTGGGGTCATGGCATACACACGACACATGGCCTGATGCTGCCATCATGCCATGTGCCTGACCACATGGTGGGTGGCATCATGGCGCTCCTCTGGCACTATGTCCAGATGACGCAGTGCCAAAGGAGTGCCAAAAAGCTGAGGCGCCAGTGGCTATGGCACCCTTTCCACGGCACAAAAAGGAGCCGCTTTTTGTGGCTCCTTTTTGCTCCACGGAAAGGCCAGATTGGGGCTGTGGTGTGCAGTTGCCACGGCCCCTGAGATAGCTTTAGACATAGGGTCATGAGCTATGCTGACAGGGGGATTCTGGGAGTTGTAGTCCAAGAAAGTACCCTTTCCAGACTATTTCTCCCACACATTGGGGAGGTTTCTACAAAGAAAGCATTTAGAAACAGTCAGGCTATAATAGGCATTGAGGAGGCTAACAGAGAAAAGAAATTGCAGAGTATAATATTTCAGCACAAAGAAACAGGACATTGTCAATATGATGAGATCTGGACAGAGTGTATCTTCTTCAGAGTTTTATTTTAAAGCACAATTGACGTAATACAACACAGGGCCTAATATCTGTTTGTTCATGTTCTGCTTTGTACAAGACTTGCTTCACACAAGGATTATAATGAGGCTAACTATCCTCTGGCTCGGATCTAAAAAGCAGGCAAACACCTTTTCAGAATGCTTTTTCTTCAGAGAGAAAATATATGTAGCATACACTTTAAAAGCAACCCTAGTCATGGCCACTTTTGTGGGGAAGAATATCAATTCTAGCAAAAAGGAAAGAGAAAATGGAAATTATAGTGGGTGATGTAGTTATTCTTATTATGAAACTTTTAAGTTTTGCTCCAGGCGGTTTAAATAATTGAAAACCCAAATTAGCAAAGAGTGGCATAAAATTATGGCTACTTCTCTGAACATATAGAATGTGTTACCCTGAATAACCTAAAAAAAACAACAGAGTCTCTGCAAATCATTGTACATTTATATTTGCATTTGCATTTAGTTGTTTCTGTCTCAAAAGAATAAATTAAGTCCAAATTAAGAAAGACAGACTAAACTGCTGAGGGTTAAAACATAAACACACTAGGAAGTTTAGTGCACAGCTAAAAAACCTGGCTTACTTTTGCTGGTTTGAATCCTAATTCAGGCTGCATCCAGATATCATACTAAAAATGCCACTGATGCCGCCTGGGCAACTTTTGGCTAGAAGCTGCACTCAGCCAGCCTCTTTTCAAAACCAGGAAGCTCTCAGCTTTGCCAATTAGCCAACTGAGCATGGCTTCTAGCCAGAAGTTGCCCAGATCATACCTAGCGGCAGCATCGGCAACATTTTGCATATGATAATATCCAGATGCAGCCCGAATTAGGATTTAAATTGGCACTAAACTGTGCACTAAACCCCTAGGTGTTGTTGTTTGCCTTCTAGTCATTTCCAAATTATGGCAACCCTATTACAGGGTTTTCTTGGCATGTTTCTTCAGAGTGGGTTTATCCTTGCCATTTTCTGAGGCTGAAAGACTGTGACTTGCCCAAGGTCACCCAGTGGGTTCTCATGGCTGAGCTGGGATTCAAACCTTGATCTCCAGAGTGGTAGTCCATAGCCTATAGTCAAACCACTACACTACACTTTACCGTACTAGGTCAAGGTGTAAAATGTAGAAAGAGGAGCATTTTGAGTGGCAAATAGAAGAGACCTAATGAAAGTAGATAAAGATATATATATATATATACATTTGAACAAATTGTTCCATTCTTGTAGATTAATGGGCTAGCCAAGAGTTTCATAAAGTACATGTTTATTGTTTGTTTTCAACTGCCCTCAAGTTGACCCCAGCTCATTGCAACCCTGGTATGAGACATCTCCAAGCCCCCCTATCCTCCACTGTTCTGCTTAAGTCTTCTAGATTCATGCCCATGACCTTTCTGATTGAATCTAGCCATCTGGTGTGTGGTCTTCCTCCCTTTCTATTGCCCTCCACCTTTCTTAGCATTATTTTCTAATGAGTTATGCCTTCTCATGATGTGGCAAAGGTACGACAGCCTCAGTTTAATCATCTTGGCTTCCAGGAAGAGCTCAGGTTACATCTGTTCAAGGACCCATTGGTTTGACTTTCTGGCTGTTTTTCTTTCTTGACTGCAGTGTCCATTGTGATCAATGTTTGATTCAAGGTATGGAAACTCTTTATTTCCATTTCCTCGTTGTCTAAGTTGAATTTATGTAGACCCACCATGGTAATTATTTTTTGGGTTTTTTTTATATTCAGCACTAAGCCTGCCTTTTCACTTTCTTCTTTTATTAAAAAATTGCTACCTCCCATTGATATTATAATGCTAACTAGAGCTTACAAATATATTAACGGTCAATTTTCCTATGACTGGTTATGAATAAGTTGTAGGACAGGAGCCTGGCTTATGAATTATTATTGATCACTTAAAGTCTCCTGTATCAAATGATTATTTGTATATGTAAAAGGACTGTTAGAGATTCTAGAGCAGAGAAGTAACTTTCCTATACATACTTTCATATTACAGATACACATAATAACAATGTTTTCCATGAAAGCTCATTTTGTGATTTTTGAATGAAGCCACAGTGTGTTATGCAGTTTTGTTGGAAGTGTTTAAAGTTGTGTTAATATCTCTTGTGAGTGGTCATAACTCTTCCTGGACTGTACCACTATATCTTGCAAGTCACAGATCACAATTTTGAACAACACCCTATTGAAATAATTTTCTGCATAGCAATAAAGAAATGTTTAAGTTGAAGCCTTCTTTGTCACCTAATAACATGTGTTGCTTATATTTCTCCTTTTCAAAGGAGAATATTCAAATTCATCCCTCTGCCTGCAGTTCAAAGTGAACCAATCCAGGAAAGGCATTACCACTTTGTTTTGTTGCACAGTTACTTCTCAATAGTAGACTATTCCTAGGATATTTGGTATACTTGGATGTGTTCTAAAAATGTCTTGTGTACAGTATTTATCCTAAAGCACCATTATGAGTGAGCAATCCAATTCATCCCTACCCACCTTATATCTTTAACTTTACAGCCATCTGTTGATTCTCCATGGCAAAACTGTTTTTGCTCCTTGTAGGCTCTTTGGCAGATGTGTAGGTGGAAGAATATTTGCCATTTTTTTGAGAGGGAAAAAGAATGAATATGTTTTTTTATTGACAGAACTGTTCCTGTTTAGCGACCTCCCCCTCCCACATCTTTCAGCACCAGCAGAAGGCTTTTTGTCCTCCAAGCTCTGAGTGCTCCGTTCATCTGGGTTTGGACACAGCCCTGCATTGCTTGAGCATCCAAATCTCCCACTTGAGGCCATAGCAGTTTCCTTTTTGTAAGAACATGTGCTTGGGGCCAGGGTGTTCTGAATTTCATTTCTCAAGTCAACACACAATAGGAGACATTCTGCTAGTTACAGCATATCATATACCCAGGTGCACTTTCCACAGGCTATTATGGGTGGGCACCCTGTGGCACCCACCATATTGGTGCACTACAAAGCCTCTCCTGCAATGTGGGCTGGCACATGAAGGATCATTCATACACCCGTGAATTGCTCCTCCGGACCATCCAAGAATGAAACTTCATGGTAGGCACCAATTTCTCATGTTATGCTGGCTAAGGGCTAATGGGAGTTGCAGTCCATGTGGAGAGCCATGGTTTTCCCACTCCTGGCCAAAGTGAACCAATGATGGGTGTTTGTTTAACTATCCATTTTAACTCACAGAAAGTGACAGAAAACACTTTGGATCAGGTAGGGTGTATCTACACTGTAGAAATAATGCAGTTTGATACCACTTTAACAGTCATAGCTCCATCATATACAATTATGAGATTGGTAGTTTGCTGAGGTACCAGCACTCTTTGGCGAGAAGGCTAAAGACCTTGTAAAACTACAAATCCCAGGTTTCCATAGGATGGCACTACAGCACTTAAAGCGGAGTCAGACTATTATTTCTACAATATGGATGCACCTGTACTTAGACTACTCCATACCACACCTTCCTTTTTTCTATATTGGTAAGAATCCCACACTGATGTCCCATTCACCAACTTCATCAGCTGGCAGAGCTCGAATTCTAGTTGGAAGTTACATGGGCTGCATTTAGTTGGCAGCGGCAGCAGCAAAATGTGTGCAATAGTACCTTGATACAGCCTGAATAAGAATTCAGTTTGGCAGAGGTAAATTGTTTTTTTTAAGCTGTGTGATAATCTCCTATATCACAGATCTCTGAGGGATAATTAAGAGATGTGGCTTAATTAAGCATGCAATGTTGGGATTCTGGGAGACCAACATTACTCAGCCTTGGAAACCCATAGGGTGACCTTGCACAAGTCATATTCTTTCAGACTAAGAGAAAGGAATCGGCAATCCTCCTCTGAATAAATCTTGCCAAGATATCTTATGACAGGGGCATCATAAATTGGACTTGACTTAAAGGCACACAACAACAAAAAATCAGGATTTGATGCTGCAAGGGTGGGTAAATTCAATGGGTCTGAAGGCTATATGGACTGCCAAAAAATGAAGAAAATGAAGATGATAGACTGGAGGAGATGGGCAGGAAAAAGTGGCTTGATCATGGGCTTTCTGAAAGTGAGTTGAAACCCAGCTGTCCACATGGCCTGCTCCCAAGGCAGGCCAAACACCCACAGCTTATACACACCGTGTGGTATCAAGTCACTCTGCGCGGTTATTATTTTTTTGTCGCCTCCTCACCATGCGTGCATACTATCACACAAACACACCACCTGTGACCTCCAATTACCTTCTCCTTCCAGCACAGATGCCATTCCATTGGATGCTGTCTGTATGATTGGTCACACAGGTGGGATACAGACCGCCCCTTTGGGGCAGCCTGCACCTGCCCCTTTCCCCAATGGATCGGGGCCTCAGCGGCCACAGCGGCAGCCCTGGAGCCCCCAATACGCTGCTTCTCCAGGCCTCGGGGAAGCAGCAAAACGCCGCTTCCTCGCAGCCTGGAAAGGGGTGTCCTTGGTGATTCATGCCCCAAGGACACCCCAACAGTGGTGGGGAACTCCCGTATTACTGGCACAGCTGTTTAAAGGCTGCTCCAGCGATACACATGGCAATTTGGCTGCGCTGCGGCCGTGATGTCATAATGGCGGTGCCCATGTAGACAGGGCGCTGACATTTTGACGCCGTGGTTATGTGCTAGGATTGCAGGGCGTCTGCAAAGCACCGGTCTGGATACCACCACAGTCACATGTGCGATGTACTGCTCGTACAGTACATCGGTGCATTAGTGTGCCCAATGATACATTGGCAAAGCACAATCATGGAGGCACCTGATACAAGCCCTTTTCATCCCCCTTCACCCAGTGCCCCCTGTTGTATTGTCTGGTTTATGTATGTTGTAATTACATCCATTTCATAATTGGCAATCATGGTTTTGCTTTGCCTCAGTACTGTACTGGTGCCAGGTGGTTTATCTGCTGGTCCAATAATGTACATTTTCTGCCTTGAGTCAAAGTTTCACAGCTTCTTCTTCCTGCTCCAGTTTTTAGCCCCAGAGTGCAGCTTCCACTTGCTTTCCCTTCATGTGTCATCAAAATAGCGAGGCTTCAAAGCAGTTGAAAGTTGTTTTATGTGGCCAGTGCAGACTATCCCAAAGAGTCCAGATGTGATTTGGGATGGGAAATGGTCATTTTGATGTTGAGCATTTCAGGAAAGGTCATGCAACCTATTTAAAAGATACATTGCTTTTTCTGTGAGCTTCAGGGGGAAGCAATCCATATTTTTACCAAAAGTGAGACTCTGGGGAAGTCTGGGTACCCACTGGGGCCATGGAGTTCACATACAACTATAGTAGGCCTCTCATGCCACCCAAAATAATTTTCTCATTTATCCTTGTTTCTCCTCTTTGATCTAAGGCTTAAGAAAATCATATGCACTTAATAATAATAATAATTTGTTTTATTTATATACCGCTATTCCAAAGCTAATTTGCCCCCCACAGTCTGGGTACTCATTTTAGCGACCTCGGAAGGATGCAAGCCTGAGTCGAGCTTGGGCCCTTTTGCTGGTCTTGAACTCGCAACTTTGTGGTTTTAAGTGAATGGCTGCAGTACAGGCATTTACCTACTGCGCCACCAGGGCTCCTCACTTGTTAATAGAAATGAGTCCCGTCAAGCTCAATAGGCCGTATCTCCAAGTGAATGTATTGGACTGGAAAATGTTATCACTCATGACTTTCTTCATAATAGTTTTTCATCTGTAAAGTGTGATATCTGTACTGTGATTTGGAATTTTGATTAGTAAACCCATTAAACCAAATTCCTGGCTTCTAACGTATTGAAGAACAGTAACTTAAGCTAAGCATGATTGGCTTGCTAATAAGTGAAATAAGCAAGGGAAGAAATAAATGTTCAGTCTTGATTGGATCATAAGCTCAAAATGTACATCTAGACCAGTGCTTGAAAAAATTACTGGCCATGTTCACTTAGTGTTTCTAGGAGTTGTTGCCCCCCACCAAAGTAACGTTTCTAAACTCTTGAATATGAAGCAACAATCTTTTTACATGCTTAACGGAAAATGAGAGTCACTGGTTCAGCTGCTTTTTATATTCAGCACCTACAAGCATTTATTATTATTATTATTAACCTTTATTTATAAAGCACTGTAAATTTACACAGCGCTGTACATACAATCTTTTCTCCAAAAAAAAAAAAAAAAAGGAAAAAAATTAAAAAATCCACTCAACACCTTATAGGAAAGATACTTTTTGCAAATGTTTGCAGAAAGCATAAAATGTTTTCTGTTTTTTTTACATTTTGCTTCCAACTGCTATTCCTTTTTGCAGGATGGAAATACAGTCGGCCCTCCTTATACACGGATTTTTTATACACGGATTCAAGCATACACGGTTTGAAAATGTTCCAAAAAAGTATAAATTTACCTTGATTTTCCATTTTTTATAAGGGACACCATTTTGCTATGTCATTATACTTAATGGGACTTGAGCATACACGGATTTTGTTATACACGGGGGATCTTGGAACCAAACACCAGCGTATAACAAGGGTTCACTGTACACTACCCATGTTTTATCATTTTAAAACTAAAACTAATATATAAATTGGACTTTACTATCTGGCAGTAGTACAGTATTAATAGGCATATATACCTTTCATTCATACTTAGTGCAGTAATGTTTATGAATCATCATCTCCATCATTTATTCAGCAGAGGGGGAAACAAGCTGACATTCAATATAGTCACAGCCAGATTCATTATCTTGCATAAATCCAGTTTACCGTAAACCTGAAAGAGATGGATGCTGAATCACAGACTCTTATGCTACTCTGTTTAATATGCAAGAACATTTTGTTGTTCGGTGTTTCATTTTTAGGGTGTGTGTGTGTGTGTGTGTGGTTGTTATTAAATTAAACTCAAAGGGAATTAATGAGTGGGAGCTCGGAGCCTCAATGACAATGTAATATGTGTTCCTATATTTCGATCACATGTATGTTGGGTCCCCATCCCATTGGACAAGCCTATATGTGGACAACTTGTGTGCATCTAAGACCTGATCACAAAACCAAGGCATACATGCAGGGGCATCCCTAGGGAGGGTGTGGGGATTGCAGATTGCACCAGGTGACACCCTAAAGGGGGGAGTGACACCAAACATCCATTTTAAAGCCCCAGCTTTAACACAGCTATCTCAGGTGCTGGACCTATTTTTAGGGATATGGGATAGTTCAGACTACAACCCAGGTCAGATTCACCACTCCACCGACATGGAAAATGGCTGGCCAACATGTGACCCAGCTCAGCATTTCTTTTGTTCTTATATCGATTCGTAAGTGAATCACTGAGGGTCATCAAGGGTCAACAAACCTACCTGAAGTGGGGTAGGGAGACCTCTTATGAGGTTTCAGTTCCTTGTCTCTATTGTAACCGACCTTGAACTGCTGGGTTTGAGTGGAGAAGAAATCAAAACAAAATAGATCAGTGCCACTTCAACTGTGCACTAGGCAGATACTTGGGTGACTCTTCAATGTTTTTGACTGGCAAAGAGTCTGCTGGGCCACTCCATCAGCTCTTCTGAGTCAATGCTTCTGTTTGGCTTCTCTTCGCCCTCAATTGTCTATGGTACATACATTCTGATCACTATATAAAATATTGTTGATATTGAGAGTGGTACTTTGTCTTCCTCTTTGCTCTCCAGCTCTTTCTTTCCCTTCATGTTGTGTCTTTTAGATGGCTAACATGCAGACAAAGAGTATCTTGCTTATTGATTTTATACAAGCCACTCTGAGATGCCTTTTAACTGAAGACTGAGAGAGACAGTACAGTGGACCCTTGTTATACACTGGGGTTTGGTTCAAATATCCCCTGTGGATAACAAAATCTGTGGATGCTCAAGTCCCATTAAATATAATGACATAGCAAAATGGTGTCCCTTATAAAAAATGGAAAATCAAGGTTGGATATTTGAAATTTATCCTTTTTTTGAACAAGTTCTAACCGTGGATGCTTGAATCTGTGTATAAAAATCAGTGTATAAGAAGGGTCGACTGTAGTTTTTTAAAACAACAACAACAACACACATTCCTCTGTTCAACAGCAGAACCACTTTGTCATATGTCTAGATTTAGATTAACACTTTGGAATCAAGCTGTAATCCAGTTGTTAGTCCCACTGAGGGTAGACTAGGATTGAATCAATGGAATTTACATAAATATTAACTTCCTGTTCACATTGATTCACTAGGTCTGTTCTTGTTGGGACTAGCAATTATATTTAAGCTTCTGCTCTAGCCATACAGACTGTATAAGAATGGAACTTAAGGCCAAAGGTATTTCTTTGGTCCATACCACTAATTCAGATCAGAATAGCAGGCCAGTTATTCTTCCATTTTGCCAGAAGAGGGTACTGTTTCCTTAAAATATAAGTACCGGACAAAATGAATATAGTGTTCCTTGCTTAAGAAAACCCAGTGAAATTAATGGTGTTGCCATAAATTGACAGGCAACTTGAAGTCACATGCATACAGACTAAGTTATAAGTAAACAGAACTTGAGAAACATGTTCTAGCTCCTGTAGGATAGATATTGGGGGCTGGCATGCAAGAAGCAATGGGTGAGCTGGCTGAACATCTCTGGGCAATATACAGTCCATCGTAAAACTAATCCACTTCTTGGCTTAAGACTTTTGTGAAAGGCAACCACAGATGAAGAAATAAAGTGAGCTGATGAGCTTCTGTATATGTAAAAATAGATGCCGAGATTTCTCATAGTTTGCATGCCATCAGTTCACAATATACAGCTACTTCTGTGATCTGAAACAATGCTTGAATTGTGGAGCAAAATGTTTGTGCTCTCTTTCCCAATACTGCCTTGTAGTAGAAAAACCCTGTCACAAAAGGCAAACTGTTTAGTTTACCAAACAGTGGTGGCATCTATCCTAGCCAGTGACACACTGGCTTTGGGTACAGTGGGATTACGTGAATGTCAGGAGTCCTTGAATGTCCCTGCACTCAAGTAGATCTGTAGTCACTCAGAAGTTATGTGTTGCCTGCTATTGCCGCAGCCAGAGTTAACATTGCTTCTGGTCTTGGAAATATGAAGTGATCCAGGAAATGAAATAGTGGACTTAGATTGGCCTCAGAAGGTATTATACTAGTGTATGAGTGGCTATTTAGGCTGAAGTCTTATCCCTACCTATGTGGGATCAACTCCCATGGAACTTAATGGTATTTTCTTCTTACTACACAGGATACTACATGCAGTTCTTCCAAGGTCCCAGGGGGTTTGTTGTGCCACACTGCCAAATCCTGGATGTTGCCTACTCCTCCAAATGGAGGTATGGCCAAGTTGTAATGCAGAGAAGCAACTGGTGGTTTCCATGGCAGTAGAGCAGTGAATCCACTGTGGAATTTAGACTGACTTTTAAAGGAACTATCCCCATCCCCACTGATATGGAAAAAACATTTTGTGGAACCAATAAGCTGCATCTTATGTTGATCATAAACAGTCCAAGGTCAAGAAGCTGATAAGTCTGTCAGAGGATGGGGAAACAAACCAGACAGAGGGAATTGCTGAGCTGAGAGCTGGGTGTTGCTTTTATCACCCAAGGTTTGTTTGCAGCTCCCCTTCTCTATAGAGGCTGTGGGAAGACAGCAAGGGGACTTCCAACAGAACGGTCGATGTCTAGATGTCATCAACCTCCCTCTCTATTGGGTCACTCTCCAAACAGACTTATGTTGCCGCCATCTGAGAGCAGGCAATACCAGTTACCACTGATAAAGCTCGGACACTTTATTCCATATAAAATATATTTGATTTGTTTTGACAGTATAAAAGAGTATCAGTTTTTATTCTAGAGCAGCACTATTCAAAATGGTGGTCCTTGGACTAGCACCAGTCTGTGAGCCATTAACTGCTGGTCCAGACTGAGTTTCCAGGAAACGATGCAACTATGATAATAATGTGGTCCAGATGTAGTACCACCCTGGCATTCTGGTGGAAGAAAACTGCCAATCCGCCACACCAGATAGCTTAGAAAATACTATTCTAAAGAATTCTTTTGATGCTGCATACCAGTTATCCATATACTAGAGAAACAGAATAAAAAAAATTGCTAAGGAATATTAAGAACATTGGTCAATATTCTACACTGTGTGTTATGAAATAATATTTCCTGGTCCACTAACACCCCAGCCCACCTTAAGAGCAAACAGTTGGATTGGGCAAAGTAGAGCTGTTCAGCTGGCAATTAGGATGCAAGGAAGATGACATAATACCCCTCCTACCAGTACAAGGCTGGGACAAGGGATTATAAAAGGGGTCTTACTTCTGATTGTTGCAGACTAGCTCACGGCAGAGGTGTCACTAGGGGGTGCAGAGAGTTCAGACCAGATGAGTGACCCCCCAAGAGGAGAGTGTACACTTCGTGCAGTGGTATATCCAGTGGGACTGGCTTGGCTGCTGGCTGAACAACAAAAGGCATGACCTCCCTTTCTTGCTCACCCAGCAGCTGCACTAGACTCTGCAGGCAGTAGCACTGCCCACTTCAGCAGCAGCTGTTGCAGGTGAGACAGTGCCTTCAATTTAGGTGCCATATCCTGAATGGACCATCCAGAGCCCTCAGCACATCCCACTTCAGCAGCTGCCACTGCTGGGAGGATGGCGCCTTCCTTTCCAAGACTGGCACCATACCCTGAGTGGATGCTGCTGGGTGTGTACCTTTAATTCAAAATCTGGTGCAGCAACCATGCCAGATCCTGAATGGCACCTCTGGAGACTGCAGTACATGCGATTCAACAGCAGCCACTGCTAGCAGGGCAATGCGTATGTCTTTCTGTATGGCTGTCTGTGGATAAAAAACATTAGAGCAGGGCCAGAAGACATCCTTATCACCTGGAATAGAAGTGGGAATGGTGCAACACTCTGAATTATGTGCATGTCTTTCTAAAACACCATGGGCTCATTCCCATTGGAGGAATGACTTGATTTTTGATCCGGCTTGGCTGCGTGTCAGAAATTGATCCCAAAAAGTTCCTTGTCCCCACTACAAAGTATCAAGTAGCCCCGGGTTATTTGTGTTTGCCCCGCTTCTTTCCTCCTGGAATCGATCCAATGAGGATCAGAAGCCGGTTCAAAGGGGGAAGAGAGTCGTTTGCCCTGAATCCTTCTTCGGGGCAAACTGCAATGGGAATGAGCCCCATGACAAATATTCCTGTGATCCAAGAAAAGTTTAGCTAGCATCAGCCTGATCTAATCAGAGCGAGGTGTGCCTCTGCTGTTAACTGCCCTCGAGTTGATCATGACCCATGGTGACCCTGTGGATGAGACATTTCCTAGACACCATATCATCCACTGCTTCTTATGTCTTGTTACGCTGATGACACCCAGATATATTTCTCCATGTCTCAGTCACCAGCTTTGACTTCAGATGGCATCTCTCCTCTCAATGACTGTCTTAAGGCAGTAATGGACTGGATGAGGGAAAATAAATTGAAGCTGAATCCAGACAAAATGGAGGTACTTACGGTATCGGCTCCGAACCCAGGTATCGGGATACAACCTTCAGTCCTGGAAGGGGTCATACTCCCCTCAAAGGACTTTGTTCACAATCTGGGGCTGCTCCTAGATCTGTCACTTCATATGACAAACCAGGTGAATGAGACGGTCAGGAGTGCCTGTTATCAGCTTTGGCTGATACGCCAGCTGCGCCCTTTCCTAGAAGTCAGGGACCTTGAGACCGTAGTACATGCACTGGTAACCTCACGCCTTGATTTCTGTAATGCACTTACATGGGGCTATCCTCGTGCTTGGTTCAATTAGTTCAAAACATGGCAGCCAGATTGGTCTCTGGTAAATCCAGAAGAGACCATATAACACCAATCTTAAGATCACTTTACTGGCTGCCTATTAGTTTCCGGGCCCAGTACAAGGTGTTGGTTATCTCTTTTAAATCCCTAAATGGCTTGGGTCCAACCTATATTCGGGACTGTCTCCGTCCATATAGTCCTCCCCACACACTTAGATCCTCAGGGAGGAATTTGCTACAGCCTTATAAAACAAGGCTGTCCTTGACCTCCCAAAGGACTTTCTCAGCTGTCACGCCCAGATTGTGGAATGGCCTGCCGGATGAGATCTGTCATATTACCACCCTAAACAGCTTTTAAAAAGCTATAAAGATGGATCTCTTCCGACAGGCCTTTCCTGAATAGTTTCTCCAGCCATCTGAAGCTGTTGATATTAGGAGGTTCTGCTTGACACTTTAAAATTTGGTCCCAGAATGGATGTGCAGTAATATCACAGGGAAACTGAAACTGCTCAGTCTCTTCCTGCTCCATTGGGATGAAAGAAACAGGAATTCTGGTACAAAAAAGATGAAACCTTTATAAACAGAAAACACATGGGACATGTTCTTATGTTTACACAGATGACTTGATTCTTCCCCACAGGATCAATGACAGCTGGATGTGTGAACTGACTCCACTGTAAACCATGATGTTTGAGGTGCTAAGAAAAAGTGGTGGTGTCTAATCTGTGATTACTCATCTGCACATGAAAGTCACCACCTGATGTGTAATCAGGAAATGATGGACATGCATGTGTGAACCTAACCTATGAAGAAAAGAAGCACAAAAAACAGAACTGCAGGAACAGATGACAAGCATGAAGGTAGTAGTTATGATTTTTTTTTTAATTTGTTGGCTAAATAAGTATCAGTTCTCTCCATCTGCTTGGCCATTAAACACTTGAGTGATTAATGCTGGTCTTTATAGCAAACGATTCCCAAAGCTTTGGATAAAGAGATATCACACAATGAAAGTACTGTAGGGCAATCTCAGCGCTATTCATTCAACAAGTTGCATTTGAAAGTCTACAATTCAAAGCCTTGTGTAGTTTCCTCATTTTGTAAAAGGAAGTATAGGCCTTTGGTTGTTAAAATATACAATTCCAAAGAAAGAGTTGATGCATTGGCTTTGTTCTTCCTGTTCCCAGTAGCATAGTTTTCTTATCCCTGGCCCTAAAAGTCCTCACGGTCATAAGCATTTCCTCTAAATATTCTGACTTAAAGAAGACCACATTAATTTAGCTCTTGAGCAAGTTAGGAGAGTTGACTGCAAAAATCACATTCTTCTCAGAGGTCCAGGGTGACATTCACTGACATTATTAGAATTAGAATGAATTTGCTTCTGCTTTTTAGCTTATAGTTGGAGATGAATAATAACTGAAAATCTGATGACCATGTTACAGGTGTGCATGTGAATTTCTTTTACTCTGTTATCAACACTAAGGTTTTGTAGGGTATTTGAACCCCTGCTTATCAGATCTAAATGAAGGAGGGACATATACATGGCAGTTGATGAAGCTACTTTAATACTACTCCCAGTCCTTGAATGGAATGGCTGCCTAGCACCAGTGTTAAGGCTGGATGTAAGGAAGCCACAGTGACAACTGTGCCCTTAACAGCTGTGAACAAGAGTAAGCATTGACTGGAATCACCTCCACTCCCTTTGCCTCTGCATAATAAGTTTTTTTTCAGTTAGTCAAAAGGTAAAAATACAAACTGTTACAAAATGGACACTGAGGTGTGTTAAGGAGGATTTGGGGATGCAATTCTTACGGCACCACAAAGTTGCCTTATAGAACAGAACCCTCAACAATTACAGAAACCCTTTGTATCAGGTTCTTTTACCCAAACCAGGCACTTCAGTCCCTTTTCTTTTGTTTCTAATCCTGCAGAACTCCTGGCTACCTCACAGTCCTACAGTAGCATCTCCATTTGTTACTCCTGTCCCTTCCTGCAGAATCATTCAGTTTTCTGTATATCAGAGCAAATATGTGCTTTGATGAAAGGAAAATAGCCTTCCCAAATCTGATTATATCCAGAGATTTTGGACTGCAACTCCCATCAATCCGAGCTATCATGTCTAGCAGCGAGGAATCATGGAAAGTGAAGCCCAAAACCAGACCAGATATGGGGAAGATTTCCTAGAAGCAACAAGTTCATTAAGGCTGTCAGGTTTTGGAGTGTCACAACAGGGCAGCAAACTGATAGCTATTTAATTTGTCATTGTTGTATATTTGCTGCTAGGAATGGGGAGAGACGGTGTGGGATTTTTAGTCCTGTAGTCCAAAATAATTTGGGGTGCTATGGACTTTGATTTGGAAGAGTGGCTCTGCTTTGGATAGTAAACTATCTTGAGATGGCCAAGATCTCAAAATGTTTCTTAATCCAGACAGATATATGTTGGTGCAAAAAGGCCACAGTGGCTGCAACTTGGTCCTATAATCAGTGGATGAAGTTAACATGGCTATGCACTCTCGCCTGCCATCCGTAGCCTACTGGGCTCCTTGACCGTAGTGAGCAGGAAGCACTAATTTCTAGATTCCATCTCAGGCACAAACATCCTGACCCAGTCCTTGCTCTGTTTTCTGCTGGTAAACTGGCATCCCAAAAGAGAGTACAACATTTCATATAAGATTTCTCATCCAGAGGTGACTTTTTCCTCAAAATCTGGACTGTGATGATAAATTCAAGAGCAATTTCACTTGCCCCGAACAGGACTGATCTGTTCCAGGCTTGTGCAACTTGTGGCCCACCAAGATGAATATCAGCTGGCCAGGTGCTTCACAATCTTCCTAGTTAACAGATCCAGACAGGTATCAAAACTTTAACAAGTTCCTGATGGGCCAGGCTCAGTTCAGCCTGCTTGGTCACATATTGTGCAAGTCTTTTATGTCCCTGGACTTATACAGCACCATCAGCCTTTCAAATCAGAAATCTAACTGTTGATATATGCACATCTAAAATGTACACTTGATAATTAGGTAATTCCTTTGGCATGGGGCAGGGGGAGATCCAATTTAAAGTATGTGGCAGCTGGGAGCTCCCATGTCATTGGGGCAATGAATCCACTCTGGGCTTTAATCCTGGCTTTAAAGGAGGTCTCAAGGTGCTGATGTCTATCCCCAAAACAGGTTCTTTAAAGGCTAGCTCCTTTAAAGCAAGACTAATTGTAAAATGAGTTTGACTAGTCAATTCTTTTTGTCCCAGAATTTCATCTTCCCCACACAGAACTGAGAAGAAAACTCTTTTTCCCCTTCATGGAAAATATATAGAGAACAGTAAAACAAATAAAGGCAATCAGGTTATGGGGAAAACCAGCATTAATTTACAGCTGATGCTGTTAAATCACAAATGGTCTTTCCAGTTCTCATCCTGCCCTGCCAGCCACTGGAGATAAGAATGCAAACTGGTGTAAGGTGGCCAAGGCTGACCGGCATGAATTTCAATGCCAGAAAGCATTCTGGGAAGCAACTATTATGGCTACCATAAAGGCTGCCTTGGCTCCCATCAACATCATGCCCCTTGGATGGAAAGCTACCACCGAGGGACAGCATGCCTGACAGACATTACTTGCCACCAAATGACGTCCTTCATAAGAAAGCTCATCTCAGCTTGGGCCGATCACAATCACTGTGAGACAAGATGAGACCATCCGTCTCAATTGGCAAGACAGTGTTTGGCCCCCATATTATTCTATCTGTCATGTCCTCTTCAGGTTCTCAAAGAATCCCTGTCTCATACATCATTATTTCCCACAAAGGTTGAAAGCCCCCTGGGGGGCTCTTCCCACACGCTACCCCACCCTTGATGTCCAAGTTCCTTTAGCTACAGTGACAACAAGACACAACTCCTCTGTGCAAGACAGCAATCTGCATACCAATTAAAAGGGCTCCAAGCATGAGGCAGAAAGGAAAAAGGAAAAAGAAAATGGGAATGTGACCCTGTTGGGGTGGGGAAGGGAGAGGAAAACATCTCAAATAAAAATGTGAGCCAAATTACAGTTAATGCCATCTTAGATCTCTGATCATGGGAGTGTGTAAGTGCAGAAGAGGCTGCATGTACTGGAAGTATGAAATTGTCTGAAGATTTCAAATGATACAAATGATTCCACCTATTTTGTACACAGAGTGTGAATTTCCTCTTGCATGTTGGCTGCTTGGGTGTTACTGAGCCACAGCTGTTTAGATCTCACATGTAGCACTGATAGTCAAATTGATTATTCATTATGCAGAGAAAACTTTTCCTCACTCTTCTTTCACAAGCAGAGCGCGGGGAAATGGTGCTTTTAGATCTCATTTCCAAGGAAAATTTATTTATAGCACAATCCTGTGTGTATCTGCTTGGACGCAAGGACTTAGGGAGATATAAGTTTGGGTTAGATTGCAACTTTAGGATATAGTAGCTGCAAAAGCTGGACTTAGAAACTGGTCCACATCTCCCTGGCAAGGCATTACATGCAGCATTGCTCCAAATCACTGTATGGTTTTGTACATCATGGTAACCATGCACAAGGGCTCGTCATATTTGTTATCTGTTCCCAGCTGCAGATTACACCAGAAAACTTTCCAATTTGTGGTAAGTCTAATTCCACAGAATTCTGCCTTACCATCTATCTGAACAAGGCTGCCAATTCTTCTACCTTTCTTCTTTCCACATAACCTCCATTAAGGAGGAACAGACAGATTAACTCCAGAATGACTTTAGACTGATAATACTGGGAGCCTTCTTTGTGCAAGCTACTTAACATGTGTTAAGCCATTAGACATGTTTGTCATCTCCACTGAGAGCTAGAATATCTCCACTGAGAGCTGGCGATGATTTCATGACAATAGATAATGAATTAATGTTTAACTTTTAATTTTTAAGTATGGTTTTCTGAACAGAAAACATCCCTGTGTAGAAAGTAACATTTTCTACACAAAAGGCCCACAGGATTTTTTGTTCGTTTGCTTTTGTGTAAAATAAGTCCTGAATGTATGAGTGTGTTTGTGTGTGTTTTCAAGTCGCTTGCCAATTTATGGCAACCCCATGGATTTCATAGGGTTTTCTGAGGCAAGGACTATTCAGAGGTGGTTTTACCAATTTCTCTCTCTGAAATATAGCCTGCAGCATCTGGTATTTTTTGGCGTTGAATAGTTCTTGAAAATTGTGGAATTTTTAACGGTTTTTCTCACAGCAAGGATTAAAATAGCAAAATGATGCATTGTTGCATGCAGGGGTGGGATTTATGAAGATATACATCCTTATTGCATCCAAGGAAGTAGACCAAGGACTTTATCACATTACCTTTGAAGCCACCAGCAGCCTAATGGGCTGCAGTCAGGATGCAGCATGGAGGTGGGGATTATTGCATTGTAAATCACTGCTGAATCGCCAGGCACCAGTATCCCATGTTCCAGCTGTGCACCACCAGCCCCTTTTTGAAAATGAAAATTCTCCAAGTTTTAAGGGCCAGCTGAGCAGAGTTGGGACATGGGATGCTGGTGCCTGGCGATTCAGCAGCAATTTACAATGCGATAATCCCTGCCTCCATGCTGCATCCTGGCTGCAGCCCATTAGGCTGCTGCTGTCTTAAAAGGTAATGTGATAAAGTCGTCTGTCTACAAAAGCTCATGCTACAACTTCTTTTGCTCAGTTAGTCTTGAAAGTGCTACAAGTGCATACTGATATTCCCGACTAACATGGCTGTGTCTCTGAATTCCAATCCCTATTGGCAGTATGTCTCTCAGTGCTAGACTTCTTTTGGCCTATTTCAGACCTGGGGAATATTTTGCTCTCCAAATGTTGTTGGACTACAACTCCCATTCTCCCAATCATTGGCCATGCTGATTGGGGCTGACTGGAATTGGAGTCCTACAATATCGGGGGGGGGGGATAGATGCCACCAATGCCTCTTTACATGATGAATGTTAAAACGCCTACTTCTGATCAAAATAAAAGTAACAACAATATTTCTCTTCAAGACAAATGTTTTTCCCACATGGATTGTCACTGCTTTTGCATCTTTGTTATTTAATGGATCTGCAGCACAGTTTTTTAAAAGCACAGACATGTGAAAAATCTATTATCTTTCAAAGTCCTTTAAATCTGTTATATAAATACCTAATTATGGGCTCTTTCAGATGGTGTAATTTACTTGGCAGTTTATAACAGCTGCACTGGAGCTATTATGGCTTATCATTTAAACATCTAATTAGGGGGTTCTTAATTAATGGATCTCTCAGTCAAGGGATCCTTGGCAGCTACTGCAAGCTGGTATGCTATGCTGGACTGGAAATAGGGGGAAAGTTGCCATCACTTCAAGCTTCTCAGTCTATCCCAAGGTTAAACCAATTTATACATGCTAAGCCCATAACTTAAACTAACACATAAAGAATTGACCTCTTCAGTCATTTTCTCCATATACATCCTAGATTGGGGTTCTGTGCACAGATGTGAGGGTGAGGGACACTTCAGAACACATTCACATTTTGTGAATCTTTTTCCAATGAGCCAGTAAGCATAAAAGAGCTGTTGTTTTAAAGCATGCACAGCATCAGCCTCCATGTGCAGAAAGAGTGAAGACCATGACATGGTAAAATGCTCTGCCTCTCCAACCTCTATTTGTATTACAGGGAACTTGTGAGTGGGTAGGGCTGCAACAAGAGCCTTTCCTACCATTGGCAGAGCGGTAGGTGCCTCTGGCTACAAATTTTGGCTGTTATGATATGGAAGCAAATGATCAGTCAGTGGCATCACTAGAGGTGTTTGGAGTGTGTGGCCCACACTAGGTAACATCCTAAAGGGAGATGACATTACTGCTCCTCAAACATCTGTCTTTTGGCAGAAATGGGCTGTAGCATTCACCTGTTTCCCTTTAAAACACTGAAGAGATGGTGTGAGTGGGTGAGGCTCAGTGGGAGAAGAAATGAGAGGCCTAGATTTTTAAATTTGTATCTCACTTTAACCACACGAAACTATGTATATGTAAATACATTTAGGCTGTGCGTATGATATTGTAATTTAAAAGTATAATTTTATTTTCGCTAGTTATTCATGTCACAACTGTTACCATTACATTCAGTGGTATACAGGAATTATGATTTATGAATAACATCAGTACCAAAAACATTCCTAAGGATTCTGTATTGTGTAGTATGGGGAGAGGTCAATGGATGAGGGTGACACCATGATTGCCTTAACCAGGTGACACTATACCAGTGATGTTACTGTGGGTAGTTAGTTAATTCATTATGATTCCATTTTTTTATTGCCAAGAAGAAGGAAGGGCAGGTGTGACTTTTTTTTTCTTTTGCCTCTGGTGCTTTGGGTAACATGTTCCTTGAGTCAGGTGATTTGCTGCTATTTGTTGCTTTCCCTAAGCAACAGGATGTCTTGGGTTGGCCTTGGGGTGTGGGCCTTGGCACACACACATGTATATAAAAATTTCCAAGGCCTCTGGCATGCAGAGGGGATTTAGGACCAGGGAATGGTCAGCCACTCACATCATACTAGGTTTTGAGGATACTTGGAAGAAGTTGATACATGCTACATTTCTGAAGCTTGTCGCACGACTATTAATAGCTTTTAGAGAAGGGGAAGAATGACCATAGGAGTGTCATCATGGATTGGTGGTATGGGTTTTGGACTATGACTCTGGAGACCAGGGTTTGAATGCCTGCTAAGCCATGAAACCCACTGAGTGACCTTGGGCAAGTCGCATGCTTTCAGAGGAAGGCAATGGCAAGCCTACTCTGGACAAATCCGTCCTAGAAAATCCCATGATGGGGTCACCATAAGTTAGAACGACAATGACAAGAATGATAATAGTACAGTGGAACCTCGCCATACGCGGGGGATCCGTTCCGGATCCCGCCGCGTATGGCGATTTCCGCCTATGCTCGAGCCCCATTGTAAACAATGGGGCTCGTGCATGGCGGTGCGGCGGCGCGCGAGGCGCAACAGGTGCGCACGCCCATTCAATTGAATGGGACGCGCCGCCCCTTCTGCCCCGGCGGCTTTGAGCGCCTATGCTCAAAGCCGCCAATAAAAAGACCGCGTATGCGGAGGATCCACTGTATAAGAAGATTTGAGGTGGAATGGTTTTACTCTCTGTCTTTGAGCCACACTTGGAAGAAATATTTAAATACTGTATTAAAATTTCTGAGGTTGAACTAGATATGAAGGGGAATGTCTGTTCTTTATGTTTCACACATACAGCCCCAGCAGGGATTTCCTCTGAGATATGCCTCAGCAATCAGATATTCAAATCAAGCCCATGCTTCCCTTTCAGTGACTAATCACAAGAGAAATCACACTTTGTGAAAAATACCTAGGTGAGGAAAATCACATGGAATGACAGACAGACATTTTATACCACTTGGGGGAATACCCTTTTCAAAACTGTAATAAACCTCACAACTATGTTCCAAAGTTCAAATTTGAACCACCCCAGAAGTAACTATTCAGAAAAGGGCCAATTCAAGATATTTTCCTGCCCAAGACAAAGAATAAGATGAAACACACACACTCCACATATTCCATATGCAGAAGTTGGCTGGACTAGCATTTGAATGGGATAATATCTTCTACCACAGGTAAGAGCAGCAGGTTTGTTTAGTGGATAAAGGCCAGGTTCAGTGTTTTGAGCCTCCTTACATTTAAATCAGGATAAAAAGTAGCTCATTTGGGAGACCCCACTTTTGTCCATTTGCAGTTTCTTAATATGGAAGCCAGGTGGGCCTGTCTCTCTGTTGGCTTCTTTAACAAGTCTTCTGCAGGAATGTATACCCTTCCAAGTGCAGTATGCAAAGGGATCTTGTAGCACCTTTGAGACTAACTGAAAATAAGAAGTTCATATCATTATTTTTGTAGACTTCAACCTACCTCCTCAGATGCATGTTTGGACCATCTAAGTGCAGTTAGTCATGCTTAAGATCCATAGAAATCAGTCCATGAACTGGTCCATGTCTACCTTGCCATGGCTTGTTATTATTATGTACCTTCAAGTCAACTCACGTAAAACAACCCATGTGAGGTTTACTTGGCGAGATTTATTTAGAAGAAGTTTCTCATTGCCTTTCACTAAAACTGAGAGAACTGACTTGCAAAAGATTTCTCTAGCTGAGCAGGGATTCAACCCCTGCTCTTCTGGAGTCCTGGTCCAGCACCACTGGCTCTCATGGCCATAGTAGCTTGTCTTAAACATGAAGATTATCAATAAAGAGATATTAGTAATAAATTGAACTTTTCTGTTTCTTGCTTCCCCTAACCCCCAAATCTTTGGCTGTGTGTGTGTTTGTGTTCTCTTCGTGTTTTTTCCCTCCCTGCCTTTCTTCCTCACTCTCAATGTCTATTTGATGACCTCAAATGTAAGTAAATGATTACTTAAATGCATTCCAAAATATGATTTAAGCAATTAGAACCTTACCTCTAAAAATCATTTTGGCATTTGCAAAGGTACAGAATGCATCAAAGCAATTTATCTGTAAACTCCAGCATGAAAAATTTGCAGCCCAGACTGAAGAAATAAGAGGCACAGTAAAAATTGGCCTGATGCCTTCAGAGCATGGGATGTATATACATACGACAGGTGTCACTAATACATTTTTTGATAGATTTTTTTCTTGAAAAATAAGTTGACTATGCTTGAGATGATCCAAATTGGGACCTGTCGTCCCAAATCACATCACCTTTAAATAATGCAGTGACAAAGCCATAAGCTTTTATTTGCTTCCAGATAATATAAATCAGCTATTGGAAATCTGTATCATTAGTGCTATTGCTTTCCAGTGAGAAATGGCTGAACATAATGGATTAGTCTTTTCACCGCATCCTCTCCCTGGAAAACAACATATACCAGGGCTGATCAATATGTGGATCCAAACTAGTTATGAGAGTGACAGATGTAGGTATTTTGTTTCTGAGGTTTAGGTATGATGCACCTTTGGAATAAAAATGTTGTCTGGGGCCCACAAGAGTTTCCAAGTGTGTTGTTAGCTTGCTCCTATTCTTCTTATGTAGTCTCAAAGTGATGGCATATAGAACTTTTTAAGGTGATTAAAAATATCTCAAAGTCCCAGGTTTTGGAGATTATTGGTTGGATGAGACCGGGGGGGGGGGAGGAGGAATTAATCTCTCTCAGCTTTGCCCACCAGTTTTCTCTGTGCAGCAAAGTCTCAACATGCCTAAAAGAGGCAGTTGTGAGACTTTTGTTTAAAAAAGCCATCTCTGAATCCCACTGTAATGGATAATTATAGACCAGTTTCCAACTTACTATTTTTGGGCAAGGTACTGGAACGTGTGGTGGCTTCCCAACTCAAGGGGTTTCTGAATTAAATGGATTATCTAGATCCATTTCAATCTAGTTTCAGGCCTGGCTATGGAACAGAGCCATGGTCACCTTGGTGGATGACCTATGCAGGGAACTGGACAGGGGGAATGTGTCCCTATTGGTTCTCCTGGACCCTTCAGCAGCTTTCAGTACCATCAATCATGGTATCCTTCTGTACCACCTCTCTGAGATGGGGCTTGGACGTACTGTTCTACAGTAGCTCCGTTCCTTCCTAGAGGGATGAACCCAGAAGGTGGTACTGGGGCAATCCTGCTTGACCCCCTTGCCATTGGCCTGTGGCGTTCCTCAGGGTTCTGTGCAATCCCCTATGCTATTTAACATATACACGAAACCACTGGGAGAGGTTGTCTGGAGTTTTGGGGTGTGGTGTCATCAATATGCAGATGACACTTAACTTTACTACTCCTTCCCACTGCAATCCAAGAAGGTTGTCTTGGTCCTAAATCAGTGTCTGTCATCAGTAATGGACTGGATGAGGGCAAACAAATTGAAACTTAATCCAAACAAGACAGAGATGCTTCTGGATCCAGCCTGTATTAGATCTGGTCACACTCCCCCTGAGGACGCAGGTTCGCAGTTTGGGGGTACTCTTGGACTCAGCTTTGAACCTGGAGGCCCAGGTCTCTGCTGTGACCAGGAGTGCTTTCACACATTTAAAACCTGTGCACCAGCTGTACCGGTTCCTTGAGAAGTTGGATCTGGCCATGGTGATACATGCCTTGGTTACATCTCGTTTGGACTACTGTAACAAGCTCTACATGGGGCTTCCTTTGAAGAGTGTTTGGAAAATTCAGCTGGTTTAGAGAGCTGCTGCCAGGAGCAAATTACAGAGACCACACAATACCCCTGTTGAAACAGCTTCATTGGCTGCCAGATTGTTTCCGAGCACAATTCAAGTTGCTGGTTATTACCTATAAATCCCTACATTGCTCAAGTCCACACTATTTGGCAGACCGTTTCTCCTTGTATGAACTGGCCTGGACTCTGAGATCCTCTGGAGAGACCCTTCTCCCCGTCCCAACACCATCACAAGCACGCTTGGTGGGGACGCGAGAGAAGGCCTTCTCGGTGGCTGCCCCTAGGCTCTGGAACTCCCTGCCCAGGAAGATCAGAATGACTCTCTTTTTGATGGCCTTCCACCGGCAGTTGAAGACCTACCTGTTCAGACAGGCATTTAAGGAATTGTTATAAGGACAGGCTGGGATGTTGTACCATTTTAAAAATGTGATATCTTTTTTTAATATATAGTTTTATCTTTTAAAATGTGTTTTATTCCTTTAATAACTATCTGTTTTAATACTGTAATTATTCCTTTTTAATGTACTTTTTTTCTATGTTTTTAATTGTACTGTTTTTAATGTTGTGAAGCTACTCTGAGTCCCAGTTCTGGGAAAAGAGCGGGATACAAATAAATAAATAAATAAATAAATAAAACAACACGGTTCTTCAAATATAGGATAGAA
The DNA here is from genome assembly GCF_019175285.1 of Sceloporus undulatus. Taxonomy (NCBI): domain Eukaryota; kingdom Metazoa; phylum Chordata; class Lepidosauria; order Squamata; family Phrynosomatidae; genus Sceloporus; species Sceloporus undulatus. The sequence continues at coordinate 165,966,724 of NC_056524.1, forward strand.
GCGGGATTGACACTGTAATCCACCAATCTTATTGCACCACATAGGGACCAGGCAGTAGGTATCCTGTAAATCCCGGCTTCTACTGCTGCTTTTAATGAATGGGAAAGCTGTCAATCCTGAAGTTTCCCATTGAAAGCAAGAGTTTTTACTGCTGATGAAGTAACCATTTCACTTGGGGCAGTACAAAGGACTTTCACTGCAAACCTCCCACTGCCAAAGACAAGACTACTGATTAGTCTAGGATAGTAAATAGAACAGTAGTGTGATAAGACTCATGGAAAACCTGTTATCAGTTCACAATGGCATAGTAATGCAATAAGAATCATCGCTGTTTTAGGTGTTTAAAAAGCCACTACAGCAATGGGAGGGATGCTTTCTGTGATAATCTCCTTTGTCCCTGTTCTTTCTGTTATTGTTTTGGGGATGCATTCATATTTTGTTTATTTCAGAATATTTTCTGTCAGCTCCTGGTATGATCAAAGACTTTTTATACCAGCTGTCCAGTTTGGTTGGTATAAAATTGGAGAGTCAGGAACAAATCTGGGACTTTTCTGGATGTGTCTAACATTAGGAAACTGATGAGGAAGAGGGGGCATGATAGAGGGGTATAAATTGATCTGCTGCACAGAGAAAAGTAGATAAAGGAGATGATGAAACAGGGGATGGGATGTCCTTATCCTGTCCTCCCATGCAATCGCGAGAAGGACTTTCAGAAAATGTCGTGCTGATCTGGTCATTGTCCCATCTGAGAAGTGCAAATGACCGCGATTGTGCAAAAGCCTTTCAAATGATGTTGCGCTGATCCTGTCATTGTCTCGTCAGTGAGGTGGAATTGTCCCATTCTTGCCCTTCATTTTGCATGAATGGAAGAACCTGTTAATGCAATTCCATTTCACTGACAGTTTAATGACAAGATTAGTGTGAATGTGTGAATGTCTTACATGTGATCTCTGTCACAAATAGGATAAGGACGGACTTTGCTCCAGCCCCCCATCTGATAATCTCAGACAATTTCTCTCCTTGGGCTTTTCTAGATGTGGCAAATGTGTCAGGAAGTTGTTGGAGGTTGTGCTATTTGTTGCTTTAGTTATGAAGTTTGGTTGTTGTTGTTTTTAATTTCAATGATTTTTCTGTTATCCTACTATTTTCTGGTGGTTCCCAGAATGACCAGCAACTTTTTATTCTCACCTTAGAGTATTTTTTAAAAAAATTCTAAGACATTTTGGAACAAGATGAAAGATATCCTGAAAGATACCTCTGCACCAACATTTGTGGTTCATACGGAGTCTTGGGAGGACAATCCACCTAATGATGTGCATTGCAATGTTGGCTGCAGTGCTTGCATACCAGCTGAACCTCTGCATCTCTTACCTGCTGCTTCTGTTTCAAAATGAACAATGGAGAAGATAAATGTAAGGGGAGTCCTTCTTTAATTCTCTACTCTTTTGTTTTCTCCTTTCTCTCCTTCAATTTTCAACAAAGTGCACCGCTGGTTTAGTGTAATAGCATATTTGCACTATAGCACTAAACCTGTAAGCATTTTAAAAAAAATCAGAAGAAAAAAATTCCATTCAAACCATCACACTTCCTTAGAAAGTCATGTCCAAGTTATTTAAACAAACAAACAAACAAACCTTTGGAAGAGCCCAAATGCGGATAGAAATAACTGCTACTTCCAGTGACAAACAGTCCCAAAAAGAATGGAAAAAGGAGATACAGAGAACAAGTGGACATACAACCAGCAACAGCCAATGAGCTATGTTCCAAGAGTTCACATTTCTTTAAACTAATGTGAAAGAGGCCTGACATGCACAATATTCAGTATATCCAACAGAGCTCAGTCACGGGAGACCCAAGAGAAATGTAAGAAAGTACTTCTTCACTCACAGTTAAATGATGGAATTCACAGCCACAAGGTAATACTGTTGGCTATCATTTTGATTTGCTTGAGAAGAGAATTTGATGTATATTAATGAAGTATAGGTTGATCTATGGCTAGTACCTAGGACTATGGATTATGGTTTTTGACATATTGTAATTGCTATTTTTATGCTTTTTTCTATCAGGTATTATGTTATGTTAAATATTGTTTTGATGTGGACCTGTACTGAAGATTTGGGGGAAAGATTTTCTTTTACAAGTTTGACTTGTAACGTTCTTATGTTTTCCTATTGATTGCCACTGTATTGATATTGCTTATTGTTATTATCTGCTTTATATGTCTGGGGGGCTGGGAAGGGATTAGTTTGTTTTTTTATTGTATTTTTATTGTACTTCCACTGTTGTTAGCTGCCCGGATTCCTCATTGATTGGGCGGGATACAAATAAATTATTATTATTATTATTATTATTATTATTATTATTATTATTAGATCCACCAGAATTAATGGCAGCAAGACTTTCAAATTCCCGAAGAACAGTGAGGAGAGGAAGAGAGATTGCTATTATTCTGATGCCAAACCTGCAGGTTGACCACTGTGGAAGTAGCATTGTGAGTTAGATAGGCCTGTGGTATTTCTTCCAGCGGGGCTTCATCTCCCCTTCAATTTTAAGGCAAAATGTTATAGAAAATGAGGCTGGAAACTTTGAAAAGGAAACTTTTCTTTTGTCCAAAACCTACAGAGTCTAGGTTGCATACATAACACTGACAAATGAACATCTGGTGTACCTTTCTTAGGCTGCTGCCACACTGCAAAAATAATGCAGTTTGACCTTTAACTCCATCCTATGGAATCCTTGGATTTTACTTTGTAGTGCCGTCAAAGCTCTCTGACAGAAAAGGCTAAATGTCTCACACAACTACAGATCCCTGAATTCCATAGCATTGAGACATGGCAGTTAAAAGTCGTGTCAAACTGCATTAATTCAGCAGTGTAGATGCAGCCATGGAATCGTAGAGGCCATCCATTCTATCCCCTAGCCATGTATCAAAGTGCTCCTACCAGATAACTATCCAGCCTCTGTTTAAAAACCTCCAAAGAAGGAGACTCCATCCAGGCAACATATTCCACTGTCAAAGAGTTCTCACCATCAGGAAGTTCTTCCTAATATTTAGGTGGAATCTCTTTTCCTGTAATTTAAATCCACTGCACCATGTCCCTAGTCTTTGGAGCAACTGAAAACAAGCTTACTCCATCCTCAGTATGGATTCCTGCAATTCTAAGTAAGTTTACCAGTGTTTGGAAACGTTACTTTTTCGGATGACAACATGCTGCCCAGTCAGTATGTTGCCAAGCTGTGATGTACACACAGAAATATACACATGGGTGCTCCAGAGCTTGGAAAAGTTACTTTTTGGAGTACAACTCCCCAAATCAGCCAGCCAGCACAGCTAGAAGTAAAACAAAACAAAAACCCTTGCCCAAACTCAGATGGTCACTCTCGAAAGTAAATTATGCTAAACTCAATAGCACTTACTCCCTCATTACAGTTGAATCTGGAGTCTTGTGTACAATAAATCTGAGATAAAATCTAGCTCCCTTTAAAGCCACTCAAGAAAAAGGCTGTATATCTACTTGCCTGAGATCTGGAGCACATCATCAGGCTTTCATAGACATCTTATTCAGATGCAGCAAAGGAACATTATGCAAGTCAACTGCCACCTCATCATTATCGCTGTGACAGTTACCAGTATGTCAACTTCCTTACTAAACTAGTACTCTATTAATAGCCAATTTTATATAACGAGTAGGAATTTCTAGCACAAGCTATTACACAACACTGTGATCACGTCCCCTTAAGTGGCAACCAAAACTCATCTGTGCAGCTTCAATTGAACATTTGTCATCCAGCTAGTTCTGTGACAGATTTAAGGAGGGTTTTTCTCTGCTGCCAAGATTTTTTTTTCTTTTTTGAAGGTAGTAAAATTCACACTAAAGGCTGCCTAATATGGAGCTTTGTACATTTGCTATTAATTTGGCCTTTAAGAGCAGAATGGAGCAAGGGTAAGGACTACAGTAAATTGCAAAGAAGTTCTTCAGAGTCATAGTTAGAGGGCATGACAGGGTCAATGGAAAGAGGATAGGAACAAAAATAACACTATTTTAGTGTAAGGCAGTGACTGCCAGTAACTAAGCTTTAAGAGAAGCATTCCCACCTTTTACAATGAGGAGGTAAAACATTACAAAAAAGTGGAAAACTACCAAAGATGATGCCATGAGAAAGGGAGGAAAGGACAGCTAGAAAGATTAAATTTGATCCCTGGCTCTGAAATTCAAGTTTCCCACTCTTGGGTAAAGAATAGAATGGCTGGTGCATGAGAAGATGTAGACGATGATGATGAGGAGGAAGCTAAGAGTGCTAGGTCTGATCCACTGTGAGTCATGTTTAGAGTTGTTGTTGTGTGCTTTCAAGTCAACTCTGACCTATCATGACCCTGTCATATGGTTTCCTGGGTAAGATTTATTCAGAGGGGTTTGCCAATGACTTTCTCTAAGGCTGAGTGTGTGTGACTTGCCTAAGGTCTCTCAGTGGATTTCTATTGACTAAGTGGGAATTTGAACCCTTATTTCTTGGAATCCAATTTAGAATAGGCCCATTGAACTCAATGTAACATATGCTAGTTCTGCCTAACTAAATGCCATAGATCTCAATGAGTTTGTTCTAAGCATGCCTAACTTTGGATCTAACCCATCTTCTGCAAGATGGTCAAGTGCAAAATGCAGGAACTCAAGATTTAACAATGCACTAGATGAGAAATGTAGAATATAGCTAGATCCCTCCACACACACACACCCCCACTTTCTCTTTTTTAATAATAGTTAAAGAACTGTTAAAAGTAGTTCCAGGTTAGGGTTTTCTCATATCATCTGTCATGATCACTGAATTTTACAAGGGCCTCACAAGTCATTGTTCTCCACCTGTAATCCTCACTTGTTTTTCCACCTTTTCTTCTGTCCTCCCCTGCCCTCTTAACCTGTAAAAATCCAATAAGAAAATAAAATAGTACCAATAGAAAGCTGACTTTGCCTTCTCCTTCTCCTTCTTCTAGCTCTTGTGTAGGGGCAGGGGGTGAATTTAAGGGGGAGAGTAATCCAGTCCATATCAGGATCTAGTGTGCTTACTAGTGAGTGAAAAAGAAAGGAAGAAAAAGACTCAGTTGTACCTGTATGAAATTGTCTAAATACATTTGTTAGACCCAACTAGAGTAGATCAGGATTTGTTGAGACAATACATTATATGAGTCTCATTGTTTCCATGTGTTTTCACTGTATGGAACCATTGAATGGTTTCAGTCCTATGTATTTAATGTTGTATGTAGCTTTGTCTATATAGTGTGTCACTGCACTGCTTGATCTCTCCTCATGTGCTTACTCATTGCTAACAGGGCTCAGAACTGCACATAGCAGAGACCTTTTGAAAGCTGAATTGGACCTTTTTTCGCCCATTTGGCTCTTGATCTAACATGAATTCCAGTTTTGCACTGGCCAGCCTAGCGCAAACCACTGCTTTTCTTTTGAATAACCAGAGAGTGAAACCACAACCTCATGAACTAAGATATAAAGAGAAGCCAGCTGGATCAAAGTTGGACAGCAGATATAGGGTAGGTTGTGGACAGCAATAGTGGGATAGGAAAACAACAGTAGCTCTCTCTTGGTATTTAGCATCTAATGTTCAGGATTAACAGTTCCTCTGAAAAAAGGAGGCTCTGTTTAGCTAATAGCTGTTTGACCTATTGCCCATGAATGTGTCTTTAATGTTACAGAGTTCCTCTCAATATTTGGTCACTGACTTGGTTTGTTTCTACCCATTGTCAAGTTTTTCATCTTGTGAGCTGCTTTCGAATTATTTGGAGAGACTCATGGCTACTTTTGCTACACATCTGTAAAGCAGTGGAGGAAGGCACCATTCAAAAGGTAGTTGTACAACATAGGGGAGGGATGTGCTTACCCCTCCTCCCTTCTGTATCCCTACCCTTGTTTTCCTCTATATCCCAACCCTTGTTTGGCCACTTTCCTCTGCAATGTAGCATACCCACATCCAGAAACATGGCTAGTGGGGAGTAACTGGTGGAAGGGTGTTACAAATTAAGTGTAGCAGAGGGACAAAAGTTAAAACACAGACACACATATTCCTTTGGTCCTGTTCTTCTTCAAATGGTGTCCTCTACCCAGTATTTCATAAATATGAGTTCTCCATAGAATGTGTAGTTGGTCCCCGAAGCTTTCAACTTTGGTGCCAGGAGAAGCAAAAGCCAAGTTTTTGGAGTGATGGGTCTTATTTCTTAGTGACCAAGGCTGATAGCATAAGCCATCCTTTCTAATTCCACAGGCCTTGTAAATAAAGTTCCACTCGAGAAGCCAAGCATGAAAGGATAGGAATGAAAATGCTCTGATAGATAAGATATTGCAAGAGACTGTCAGACTCTCGCTCAGGGGATGAAATAACACTCTGGATACTGTCATTGAAAAACAATAATGAAAGAGTACACCATTTTCTTAACTGAAGCACTATCATGTCTGTGTTACTGCCCCACAACATATTTTTCCTCCAAAGATGTCAATTTCAAGCTATGACTATTGATCTCTATCTAACACTCAAAATTAACTGCCCTGCCCAGGAAAAGTGGCAGAGAATCGCTTCTGAACATCAAACAGTAAAAAGCCAAAAGGGTCAATTCAAAGTCAGAATTTGATGAGTGCAGTGTCATAAACTTAAACGTTTAGGTTGAGCATGACACATAGCATGTTCTCCAAGGGACTTTTTCTTTTTAAAACCACAAAGGCAAGGTCCAGGAGAGGAAAAATCAGATATAATCTGGAAATAAACTTTTTGGCAAAAAGTACAGTGTGCCCCACAGTGTGTTGTAAAACATTGTGGAAGTGCTGTTAGTATGGGATCACCATTGCATTTCAAGACCCTGAGCACAGCTTTGGTGTATGTGCTTTCTTACAGCCTGCCCTACCACTTGGCACATTGAGTCAGCCATCCCAGGGAACAGATTTGCCTATCCTCCAACATTTCATAGATGAAAACTGGGACATGTCCAGCTAAGCAACATCAGAGTGTGGTTAAGATGGCAAACATTATAAATGAGGAGGAACACACAAAGAGAGGCTGCAGCAGACTGCTTTTACCTGAACCTTTTCTGGACAAGATTCTGCCCTTCCTCTCCTCTCCATCCTGCTGAGTTTATTGAGTGCAAACTACTTTTGCACTTTGGACTCAGTTTGCAACAATGGAGGTAAGCTGAGGGCAAAGGAGAAAAGTGAGAGGAAAGACAGAGAAGCTTGAGACATCTTAAAAGCAGATGTAATAGTGTGATAATAGAGGATTAATCAGGAATGGATGGCACAAAGTGACCAAACTACAGGAAGGAACCCAGATATTAGCAAAGATTGCAGTTCGGTTAAAAATGTCATGTTTCATTTCTTAAATGTCAGCTATATCAAAACTTCAAGGCCAGGAAAGTTCATGGAAAAGTCTGACTACACTATGCTTACAATTTTTATATTAAATGTGTGTACATTAAAATTCCTTTAATTCTGATCTGGCAGTTAAATTTCCATTAGCTTGCTGAATGAAAAATCTTACCTAGATGCAAGTTAAAAAAAACAACCCAGTCCATGTTTTCAAGACAAAGAAACAGCTGCTCAATTTTTGGAAAGCCCCACTTCTCACCTACCCACCCACTGAAAGGGAATGAGTGAAGTTAGAAAAATACATATGCAGGAAAGATGCAGAAAACAAAAACCTTTATCAATAAATATGTACTAATAGCCAGATCCTCCCAATCTGGAGACGCACTAATATGTACAGGCAGACAGACCCAGTCATCAACAGAATCTCCCAATAATAATAAAAAAACTTGAATCTTATATAACATGAGTGATAGATATTATTTTTAGGAATCAATTACCAACAATTCTAATTCTAATTAAATCTTACTATTTAGAAGAAAGCGACAATCCCATTGTGATATAGGTACTGCTCAGCATTTACTGCTTCCTGCAGTGGAAGGATGGGAATTAACTCTGCTGCTGTTCAGTTGCACTCCTTTATCACCTTCTGTCTCCAATCACATCCATGATTTCCATCATTTTCAAAGATGTTCTTTCTGAAAGTCAAAAGAGAAAGAGAGAAATCCTAAGAAAAATTGGAAACACAGGGGCAAAACAGACTGCCCCTTTGGAGTGGCATCCCGCCGCCCCTTTCCTTGCTGGATTGGTGCCATGGCAATGGCACACCACAGCCCCGATCCGGTGCTTTGCTGGTGTTAAAAAGAATGGTAAAATGCCATTCCTTTTAGCACCGACAAAAAGGTGCCCTTGCCGCCACAGTGGTGGCTTTTCAGTGCTCCTTTGGCACAGCATGTCTAACTGCTGCACCAACAGAGTGCCATAACATCACCGCCATGCGGTTGGGTGTGTGGCGTGATGCCAGTGTGACACTGCCATCAGAACATGCAGTATCAAAACACCACACCCTTATGCCACCTCACACTGGTGCTTCAAGCCACTGTTTAGTCCCGAAGTCACTTTATTGCACAGCATCTTTAAAACACCAAATGCATTCTTCTTTGCTATATGAAAACCCAAACAAACTTAGGAGAAGAGACCATCACTCTGAACAAGGCTGACCTTAAAATGATGTTCAACATTAGCTGAAGCACTTATCTCTACACAAATGGCTATCCTCATCCTTCCACATTTGCAAGTTATGTATTTGTGGATTTGATTATTCAAGGATTACTGTACTTGCTGCCACCACTACCCTACACCATTTTTAACAAGGATTTTGATAATAGTGGTGTTGCTGGAAGGAAACCAAACTGGAAGGGTGTTTGAGCCCAGCCGAACACAGGTTTCTTCACTCACTTTTGCAGGTGGATGAGAAGGAGGGTGTGTGAATTCCTTTGCTCTCCCACCCAGTCACTCATGTAGGTGGGAGAAAGGTGATGGAATTGAGGAGTGCAAAGAGGGAGAGTGTGTGTATTTTCTCACTCACTCATTCACTTAGGTGAGGGAATGGGAAGGGCAACCGCAAGGAGGGAAGGCCAGACATTCTGTCATTTACTCACTTGTGTGGGCAGGGGGAAGGGGATAGGATGAGGGAGTGCAAGGAGGCAGGGTGCATGTGTTCACTTGCTCACTTACATGGGAGGAAGGGGATGAGATAAAATCATAGAATTGGAATAAACCACAAGGGCCATGCAGTCCAACCCCTTGCTATGCAGGAATACACAAAGCACACCCAACAGGGGTTTGACTTGCCTTTGAAATGGACACCTCTTCACTCTTCAGCCAGTTAAAAAACTAGAATTTGGTCTGTAAAACCTGCAAATGTTTGGCCTAAAGGAGGGACCCAAGGAAGGACTCAGCCTTCACCTGTTCATAGAGGAGCCAATGGTTGCCGCCAAGAAATCCAGCAGGAGGAGAACCTGAGTTGAGCAGGAGCCTCCCTGCTGTGGCCCCTGGGAGAAGTAGGGAAAGGACTACACAAAAGGAGCCCCGAGTCCTGCCTGGGAGTTGTCCTGGCAACTGCCTTCTTAGACAGTGAAGTCACAATGACAGGTTGTGATGCATCTCCAAGACCCTTCCCTTTGTGACCCCTGGCAGAGCTCAAGAGCCAGTGCAGTTGCCATGCCATCTCCCAACCCTAGGAAGTGAGAGGCCCTCATCCTCTGAAGCAGGTGAACTGGAAGGACTGTTAATGTTGGCTCATGGTCCTCCCAAGCAACCCTGGGTCCTGCAGCTGCTCAGCATTAGGACTAGTTGTCATGTGCTGGGAACTGGAAAGTAGCCTACCCTTAGAAGGATGTGCAGCCTTACATGACATTCCCAGTGTATGTGACAATCCCCAGGAAGGGAGGGAGGAAAGTCCCAATTCTCAAATGCACAGCTGTGCTTCTGCCCCACTTGAACTGGCCTTGTGGGTTCTACATGCAACAGAGAATGGATGCCAGATGTGGGAGCATGGGAAAGGAGGGCACCTGTGTTCACTTGTTCACATGGTTGGGAGACTGATGTGGGAGATGTGGGGAACCTGCAATTATCCCCCCCCCAAAGTGCTTGGAATCAGTATTAAATATGCTGCCCATGGGATACAACTGTTTGTTTCTTTCCTGTGGGCTTGCCAGGGACTGGCAGCCACTGACCTGTGGGCCAGCACCAGTTAAGGGACCTGAGTAGCATTGCTGTAACTTACTTTGATATTCATTTGGAAAGGCACACTTTTTGTTTAGCTGACCCCCCCCCATTAAAAAATGTAATCAATGTGATTACTATTGATTCAAGGATTCCTCCACCCCCCACATAAAATGCATATGTACTATAGAAACTTTCCCAGCCCATCTTCTCCACTCAGATGTTGGAGGGATATGGGTGTCATTTTATTTCCAAATTGCTGAATCTTCCTTACTCAGCTAATCAGAAATAAGCCCCTTTCCCAATCCCAGTGCTGAGAGAAATGATAGGACTTATCTTAGAAGTACAGCAAATTGGGGATGAGTCCTCTCCAGTTTTTGGTACTGTGGTCAGAGGAGGAAGTTACGCAGACCAAGATGGATAGACCTGTAGGCCAGATGTTCCCCGGAATGATCTTAGATTGTGTTGCCTGGTTATGACCATCCCAAGCCATGAGATCTCAGAATGAGCTTTGTGATGCCACAGGAAGAGAACCCTGGTGATGTTACAAGAGTGATGTCACAAAGGGCTACCCTTGGTGACATCATTCAGCATAATACATTAAGTGACATGCATTATTTTACAGAGTATGCCATTCAATTTTTTTTAAAAAAAAAACACCAAAGTTTAACAAATGAGAAATACTGTACACAGAGAGAGAAGGGGAGAGAAAGAGTTTTTAGTTCAAAGTCATAGCTGTGTTAATCAGGAAAATCCATGTGCAAAGGGGTCTTGTACTACTTTTGAAACTAAAAGAAAGAAGCTGGTCTCAAAGGTGCTACACGATCCCTCTGCACTCACACCTTTCAAGACATTGGTCTTGTCCTGAGATTCCTCCCTCTTCCATTAAGGACTGGAGAAGTGGACCAGGCCTTGAGATCTGAGGCCCATATGTCTTTTTCTTCATTCTCCTGTTCCAGGATGGTCCATCCTATGAAAGCCTAAATTCGCTAAATCCACCAGATCCTGATCTTGGAAGCTAAGCAGGGCCAGCTCTGGTTAGTACTTGAAGGGGAGACTGCCAACAAATTCCAGGTGTTGCAGGCTATATTTCAGAGGAAGGGACTGGCAAAACCACCTCTGAGTATTCCTTGCTTAAGAAAACCCTATAAAATTCACGAGGTCACCATAAATCAACAGGTGACTTGAAGGCACATATGTTTATATGTCCTGAACTCACTTGCTGCCCTATGGTGAAACCCTGAATTTCATCCTGTGGCCCCTCACACGCATTTTCATGGGTTTTGTCCCCCTTCTTAAGCCAATCAACATTTGATGAACATCATCCAGCTGCTTTTCATTCTGCTGTCCTTCCTTCTTGCTTGCTTGTGAGTGGGTCGTTCTAGCTACATAAGTACAAGCATTCAAAAACGTGTGATCGGTATTCGCTTACAAAATGATAACAAACAACAACCACAACAATCACACTTAAGTCTTTTTCCAGCATAACCATGAGGGAAAGCATTCATTGTGTGGGATGAAAGCACAGAGATTCCATATGCAAGGAAATAAGTTGCCAGGTCCTATCTTTTGAAAACATTATATATCACAGGGATGTCAACTAATTATAGATTTAACATTAATTAATTAGAAGACTTTGATATGAAAAACATATTTCAAAATCTCAGCATTTTTAACCTTCTGAAGAATACAGCTTTTCCTAAGTGGCAAGTCATTTGCTTTCAAACCACTTGATATCCTTGGATACAAGTCATCCAGGTAACGGGATTTTAAAATCAAATTTTGCAGAATGATGATGGAACCAGTGCCTCAGTGTGGTCAGTTTTCTTATGGGCTGTTCATGAATCCTGATATATTTTTTTCCTCATCTCATCCTATTTGGTTACTTGGAACAAAGCTGAATCCACAGTTAAATCCTTATTTGGTTAAATGCCTATCATGAGCTACCCATCTTTACTATATATATTTGTTTTTCAAAATGCACATCCCATTTTTTGTTAAAGCAAAGCTTAAAGTAGTTTCCAATAAAATATACATACAATAAAACCAAACCTACAAAACACACTGAACAGACATCAGAATTTCAAACAGAAAAACCAAAAATATCCCGAAATGATTAAACAACACCTCATAAAATTCTGCTCAAACTGAAGTGAAAAGTGGTTGGGGGCAGACTTAACTTTAATATGCTCCTGATGAAAAATAAAATATTCAGGTGAGCGGTTTCCCCCCATAAATAACAAGACTTTGGTCAAATGACTAAACTCAAGTTGAGGATGGCAAATATCAGTGCATAAGGAGGGCAACACCAGCAAAAAGATCCTATTCTTGTTCCCACCCTGCTTCTTCCTCAGGCAGTTGAGAAATCCAGATTAGGGCATCAGATTAAAGTAGGAAATCAGGGGATATCAGAAAGAAGATGTTGGTTCCCAGGGGCCAAGCCTTTTAGTATTCTAACAGTTTTTAAAAGCACCTTGAATTGTATCAGAAAGGAACTGGCACTTCCATATGATTTTATATGTAAAAAATTCCAATTGTGTCACTAGTTTGTTCTTTACCATGATAGTGTCCTTCCTCCCACACTGATTTCCATATCAAGAAATTTGCTCCTTTCAGTCTTACTTCAACGATCATCTTATCAGGAAACTGGAGGCTGCCAGGTTAACGGTTCAGACAAAGCCGTCTTTAAAGGTCACTTCGAAAGTGGGTAATTTTCAAAAGCCACCCACTGCTGTTGTTGATCAAAACAGGATAAACACATTGTATAGTACAGTAATAACATACCAGATACACCACACACTATCATGAGTGAAATCTGTCCTCCCTCCCAGCTTGTCCAGGGACAGGAAAACAAATATGTTCTAAGGTAAGGTAATATTTCGGAAGCAGTAAGGAAAATGTGAAGAATTCTACACCATCTTTAAAATGTATTTGTTTTCCTGTCCCAGGACAAGAGGATAGATTTTGTTCATAATATAAAGCAGGTTAAAAATAGTAAAGTTTTTGTGATGTATGATGTAGTGGTTTGAACATTACTCTGGAGGCCAGAGTTTGAATCTATGCTCTGTCATGGGAACTCACTGGTTGACCTTAGGCAAGTCACACTCTCTCAGCCTCAGAGGCAAGCAAAAACAAAGCCCTCTGGATAAATCATGGCCAAAAAAAAAAAAAAACCATGATAAGGTCACTTTAGGACAGCCATAAGTCGGAAACAACTTGAAGTCACATAACAATATATGGCCTCCTTCCCACTATGTTCTAAACCGGTTCACAAATTGGTTTGAAGCGGTTTAAATGATCCTGGTTTGCACTTGAACCAAATTGCTTTGCGATTTAGAGGGGGGGCATGTGCTAGACCTATTTAACCACGTCTTTTTGACACTGATTTTTTCCGCGTCTTTTTGGATAAATTTCCGCCCAAGTGTGAACCAGATCAGAACTGATTTCAAGTATCGATTTGAAAAATCTAATTCACGAATCGATTCAGTGCCAGTGTGAATGAGATGTGGATCTGAACTATTTCCTATGACGTGATAAGGAGTCGCCAGGTGGGGAAGTGAAAATTAAACAATTCTGTGTTCACCCACCCTTTGACCCTCATAGCCATACATAATGCTGATTGCAATGGTCGACAGAGAGAAAAAAATCCTGTGAAAACGCTCCAAATTGAACCGATCTCATTTGCCCAATGTGAACTACAAGTGGTTTATTTGAGAGCCTCCCACGGAACCGGTTTTTTTTAAATTGAATTGATCATTATCAGTGTGAACCACAAGTGGGTTATTTTATTTTGGAAAATGCGATCGGGGGAAAGTGTGTGATAGGTGAACCACGCTCTACTGCCAAACCGATCCATCAATTCGGATCGCGAAGCAATCTTATTTGTAAATGAGAATGAAGCCTAGGTATTAATTAATTATTCCCAGTTTGAAATGGGGAAATATAGCCATAGCAGAAGGCTATTGTGTAGCAGCCAATAGTGCCACCAAACACTTCTTTCCTTAATCTTTTAGGCCTTTTTTCTTAGTACTGCTTCTTTCAGTTTTGTTGTTAATAGAGGCGATGGCATCATATGAGTAGCGACGTGGTGTGTAGTAGTTTGAGTGTTGGACCATGACCTCTGGAGGACCCAGGGCTCAGTTCCCAGCTCAGCCATGAACCCACTGGGTGGTCTTGGGGGACGTCTCACATACTCTCACTTCAGGATAAATCAATGGCCAACCTCCTTCACAAAACTTGCCCCATGGTTCGCTTTAGGGGTGCCTAATTCAGATGATGACGCTTCAAAACTTAAAAAGAAATAAACTGAAATTAATAATGTACTTTTAACGTACAAGTTGTCTATGAGAAGACTGAATGAGGAAGCACTTTGGTTGTTTGTGTTTTTTTCTAGCCTGTAAATGCATAAGAGGCAAGTTCTGCTTTACCCATTTTACAAAACAGCTCGGTTTCATTTTTATATAAGTTGCTGCCACCACAGATCAGGGCTGAAGCCCACAGAGCTTGCCCTCTTTATCTTTACTAGCCGTTGAAAAGGCCACAGAAGGCTGGATGAGAGCACAATAGTACATTAACTTCCACATATTGTTTCTAGCATAGTGATATATTTCGAGGGGGACCGGATGGAATTCGGTTTTAGAGAAATGTCTGCTTCCTCTTGTCTGTTTTTAACCAAAACTTCTTCTGATTTTGCCTTCTTTTCCTCCCTCTTTTTGTGGTAACCTGAACGCATTTTTCCCTCAAGTTCACGATTTAGGATTTGTATAGGTCACATGGGTTGCCATAAGTCAGGCCCTCCACACCGGGACAAATGTCGGACACTGTTCGGACAAAATTTTTCTAATATCGGACACATTTTTAAAAATGGAAGGACACGCGAAAAACATTGATTTTTTTTTTAAAAATGTTAATCTACATGCCTGTTTCTTGGCATGATCAAAATGGAGGACATTTGGCATTATTCTCTAGACAGATGTCAGAAAATCGGCCTTCCCTTTCTGGCAAAAAACACCCCCAACCTCCATTCCAAAACACACACAACAGCAAATTTGTATTCCATGCTTTACTGAACATGGCAATCTATTGCATCAGGGCTTATTCATAACCCAAACCCTTGGGTTTAACATTAGCCTGGTTTTTTAACATGGCTATGCATTATTGAACATGTCAGGTGGTTTTCACCGTTCTTGCACCAAGTGTACTTCTCAGAATTGTGGTCACGGGACTTTGCCCGTTTTCTTCACTGCGCATGAGTTTGTAAAAATCACAGCAATTTCCATGACCCTGCCTCGACCAAACCACACAGAACAGGCATTTGGAAAGTCACACCCTCTCTAGGCTCTGAAACAGGAGATGCATGCCTCTCAAGGCTGACCCACTCATATCATCTTCATCATCATCATCACCACCACACTATTCACTGTCAAAGTAAGGGAGACCTTGTTAACATTTAAAAAGCACACAACACCACACCAAAAAAAAAAACCCCACTTGAGGCCTCTTGCGCACTCACTCTTACCACTCCTCCTTTTCCTCTTCCTCCTCCTCCTTCTTCTCCTTCTCCCCCTCCTCCACTACGCCGGGTTGGCTGGGGCGGACGGCGGCGGAGGAGGAGGGTGCGTGCGCGGGCTGCGCGCAGGAGGACCAAAACGGCGCCTCCAGCTTGCCTTCCTCCGCAAGGCCTGACTGGAGGAAGAAGGACGCGGAGGAGGAGGCGGTTGAGTGGAGCGGCCCGCCGACGGAGATGAAAGGCGGTACGGAAGGCCAGTGCCTCTCTTGCGCGAAGGGCGCGCCACCCTCCCTGCCTCCACGTGCGGGTGTGCAATACCCCGCCTCCTCCGTCCCCATCTTATACCTTTACTCCCCAGCCGTGCCGCGCGACAAAGAGGCCACTGGCTCCGTACGCTTTGCCTCTATGCTGCGGGGGGCGGGGGAGAGTGAGGAAAGAGGGGGTGGAAGGAGTGTGGGGGAAGGTGGCGCGCCGCGATCGGTGGAGAGCGCTCCTAGCCGCCCCCAGGACAGGACCTCGCTGTCCTCCTTCTTCCTCCCTTGCCTCCCCGAGGAGCGGAGGAGGAGCGGGCCAGCGAGGTGCCTTCAGGCACAGCGACTTGGGCTCGCCAGCCCTGGGGGGGGTCCCGGGGTGGTTTTGGGCTGCACCCGTGCCAGGAGGAGCCCACGGGCCCCCAAACGTGGAATGCTACGGCGTGCAGCCGTGGTTATGGCAAGCCTAAGGTCACACGACAGACTATGTGAAACACTTATTGTAGCCAGCTTGACATGTGACATTTTGCATGCAACGCTTTGCTCAAGAGTGGGTTTTTTTAACCATTTTATTTATCCCAACACACAGACATGGAATTTGGGGGTTAATAAGGATAGCAGACCAAATTCTATGTGGCAACTGACATATCTGACTCTTTAAAAAAAGAACGAGATAGGCGGAAGGCTACAGTTTGAAAACAAAAAAACAGCTAAGTACTTCGATTTAGGCCTTCTCACATGATAGAGACCAACGTGTGGGAACAACGGTTTGAGTGCTGGACTGAGTCTGGAGACCCAGGTGTTCGAATCCACTGCTGAGCTATGAAACCCATGGGTGTACCTTGGACAAGTCACACTCTCTCAGCCTCAGAGGATGGCAAATGGCAAACCTCCTTGACAGAAATTTGCAAAAGAAAAAACCCATGATAGGGTAGCATTAGCCGGTGGGATCACAATAAGTAAGAAATGACCTTGAAGGCACGACAACAAAACACAAACAAACCGTTTAGTAAGTACACATATTCTGATCCACGGTTAGGACAACTTTTTAAAAGTCGCTCCATTCAAATAAATTAAAATGAACTAAACAAACATTTGCATTCAAATTTCATGAAAACAGTTAATGGGTGCTGCAAAACTTTATCTCTCAAACCATTTACACAAGTGTTCATTAGGTGTTAAATCATCATGAATGGCCACCACCATCGTGTGTCATTCTATCAAGTTTTACAACAATAACAAATACTCTATTACTTTTTGGGAAGAAAACAATGCAAAACAATTGTTAAAATATTAGAAAATAATGCATTTACAAAAAAAAAATCGACAAAAAATAACAGCATAAATGACAACAGCTCTTCTAGAAGAACAAATGTCTTGGGAGGTAGAGACATTTCTTGTTGTACCACTCATGTTTGTTTTGTCAAAATTGAAATAACACTTTCCCATTAGTGGACTATTTCAAAATACATTCCCTTTTTTATCACTCTGACTGGGGATTTTTGATGGGACTGGATTCTTTGACATTAGGTATTTTGTTGAATAAAATGACTATTTCTAGGCAGAATGGGGTGTTTTCCCTCCCCACTAACCCTGTTCCTGATCCTCCAGGCTTCTCCCATTGAGATGCCAAAATGTGGCAGGTTTCCTCTCTAAAGAACTTTGAAAAGTTCCTTTTTTGCGTGTCAGTTTCCAGAATACTCCAGTCAGCTGATGCATACAGGTATTAGTGATGGTAGTGGAGGAATTATCCCAACCTCTGCTAGCTTGCTAAAACTAAGCACCCTGTCCCCTGGCCACTACTGTTTTGATCATAAATCAGATGGTCATGGTTCCATCATCAATAAGTAATGTTTAAAATCACTTCTTGACAATTTTATACCAGAGTGAATCCAGTTCTCCTTTGTCTGTCCTTTCCAAACAGGTACCCCACTGAATGTGTTGGACTATAATTCCCATGAATAGAGTTGTCCGGTCAAGGTTGTTCTAGGCTCCAAACCCTGATATCTAGAGATGCCTGCTGCTGATGTCACAGTGGCAGGCCCTGCTGAGGTCATTAAACACAATACCTTAAGCATTAGCCACAATTCAACTGACTATGCATTTCAAACCAAAAATACCAAGACTAACACATATATAAACACACATTTTCAAGGTGGCACTCTCATCCAGGGATCTCTTCCTGTCTTCTTGAGAAACAGAAACAAAGATCCACATCCTAAGATCCAAGGCCAGACTGTGGGATCCGGGAACCTTATCAATGGGACTGGGTGCCTTGTCTGATGGACGGTGTCATCCAACACATTTGGGAGAGCACCAGGTTGGGGAAGACTACCCTGATCCCAACACACAATCTCCTGCACATTGCAAGGAGAAAGTTGCTGTTATTGACAACAAATGTTTTCCCTCCTAGTTTTGAGAATTGACTCATGCTTTCTGAACATCTGGAGCCAGCAGGCCCAGACGGTAGGATTCTTCACCCAGTTCTCTGAACTTTAGAAGGAAAAGAAGAAAACCTCACTCCATTTCCTGCCCTGACATTGATGCAGTAGACTAGAGCCACTTGAAAAGAGCACAGGACTCCCTTTCCAGTGGCAAAGATCCCACAGTTATGCAACACAGACACAGTACATATATTGAAACCCAGTCCCATACGTCATTCAATGGAAGAAGCTCTCACTGATTTCAGAGAGGCTTCTTCGTCCCAGACAACCATACAGCCCTAATAGTAAAAAGTAAGATCCACCACGCTGATTATTGTTTGAAAATTCATTTTGGCAAGCAGCAAAACCATTGTTCCCTTCCCGCTAGCTACAGTGAATCTTCACACCCCACCCACACAGCAAAGATGACTCAGTCTGTACTAAAATTAGGGGGCTGGTATTTTGTGTGCTTGTCTTGCAAAATTCCTTGAACAGCAAATTTTTGTTTGTGACCTTCACCAAACCCAGTGCAGTGGCTCCTACCAAAGGGCTAGGGATGATGGAAGCCTCTAGATGTTAATGGACTGCAACTCCCATCATTCCTCACTCTCTTCATCACCATAGGCTGTGCTGGCCAGGGCTGATGGGAACTGTGGTCAAGGAACATCTAGAGGGCCACATGTTCTCTAGACATGTCCATAACAATGTACAACAATGTTGTGTCTTAAACTAGTACCTTGCCTACAAATTAGAATATAGAAAATCACAATTATTTGCATTCTTAACCAGAATGGTATGTCAATGCACCCTGTCCAAACAAAATGGAAATTACAGTAAGATTTTATTTATTTATTTATTTTGTCTTGGTTGAGAGCAAAAATATTGTGCAAAAGATGTTATTCTGGTTTGTTGCTTTTTTTGGCAAAATGCATTTTGTACAAAAATATTTTTGTTCAGAATGTAATTTCTTTTCTCACAAAACTGTTGTGAGTTGTATTTAATGTAGTATTTTTGTGTGAAAGAAATTTTGGGAAGCAATCCCCCAATGGTGTGTGTGTGTGTGTGTGTGTGTGTGTGTGTGTGTATATATATATATATATATATTAAAATTTGTAAAAAAATATTATAATCTAGACCCGTAAGGTGAAAGTTTTTAAAATGGTTCATTTTCATGCAAAAGTGAAATAAGAAAAGATTTACATTCCAAATGTTCTTTCCTTCATCCAGGAGTGACCAAAAGGGGTCATATCCAAGAGCATCATCTATGAATGAAGGCACATTATGGCACGTTACACACCGCCATAAGGGACGTCCTTAGGACGTCCCATTTTGAAAAAGGGGCGTCTCTTCTAGACGCCCCTACTCCTATTACAGACAGAGTCCGTAACAAATGGCGGCAGCCGTTCCACATGGCCACCGCCATATTGACGTAGCGGATGCTCTGCGTCCGCACGTCGCGCCCTGGAAGTGACACCGCGAGTGCGCAACTAACGCCTTGCAGCGTCTCTTCCGGGGAGCAAGAAGGTGCGTGATTTTCGTGCTCCTTCTTTGCTGCGTCCGGGAACCGCGCCGTTTGGCTGCTGCGGTTCCCGGACGAAGCAACCGGCGGTGGCAGCAGACCACCGCATTTCGGCGGACTGTAACCCGCCTAAATTATTTTGGAGTAGGAACTGGTCTGGTCTTTTCCTCTGATTCAAAGGTGGAGCTTCTTCTACCCAAAGCAAGGCTTCCTCAGCCCTAGAAGACCCATTGCCACATCTGGAGAAAAGTACATTATCTTAAAAGAGTTGAGTGAGAGCTATGGTATGGTTTCCTTTGCTTCTCTCTGACCCCAGAGATAATGTGTGTGAACTCTGTTTCATGGTGAAACATGGTTTTCAAATTACCCAAGACACTAAGAAGTGTCGACACTACATAGTTGCCTCAGAAATTTGTGCTACATGGATATATAGCAAACCTGTCCTGTTTCTGGCAGAGAGGATCTCAAATGAGGTCTGGGCAGACCAAGATCTACGTCAGAAGATATTCCATGTAAGGACAATCTGAAACCAAAGCCACAAGGTGGTCCAAGGTCAAGCAACACAGGAATGTGAAGGAGCTGGAGAGAGAAGACTTCCAAGGAAGCAGCTAGCCAAGCCTAAAGCCTGTAGGCAGGCATGGTTTCCAGCAGACTACTATGCTCAGAACGGAGGTTTATGAACCCAAGCCCCCAGGGTCCCACAAAGACCCAGACCATAAAGAAATTATTTTATGTCTACTCTTCCCTCCTCCAGTCTCCCAGCCAGCATGGACATTGGTCTGCTTATGGCAGATTCTGGGAGTTATAGTCCATAAACTGACTATTTCAGATCTATCCAGGCTTCTGTTCCAAGCATTTCAGCAGACAGCCTCATCATGTGGGGAACCTTGGTCCCAAGGAGGATTTACTCCTCAGGAGTCTTTCTTCATAGGCAAGCACTCCTGTGTTTTCAGCTGCAATAGGTCTCTTGGATTGGGAATTGACCTTTTCTTGTCCTCTGATAAGAAGGTAGAGCTCCTCTCTTCTCCTCAGAGTAAGGCTTCCACAATCCTTTCCCATGAAGACCCAGATTCAAGCCTGGAAGAAGGAACACTCTTCTGTGTCATCTGGCTCAGGAGACTTTAAGTCATCCTTGGAGGATGATCCATCTAGTACAGAGCTTTGCTTTTGGCCTGCTGCAGCTTGGCACATGATAGAAAGTGATTCTAAATTTGAGAAGTGGGTCTACGGTCAATGGGAGTGGTATGGCCTTCTGTGTCATGTGGCCAAGCAGGTTCCAGTTCATCTTCAGAGGAAGGTCTTGCTGGTAAAGTCATGGCATACCTTCTTTTTGGCTTGGTTGGCACATGATAGAAAATGTTTATAATTCTGAGAACGTTCAGGGACTTCTGTCAAGCCAGCTGGTAGACTGCAATTCAATCACACAAGCATTAGTCATTTGTTATGGGGTGAAAGAAGAGGTAACCAAGATGACCATGCATCCAATCTTGATGTTGCAACACAAATGAGCAACTACTGTACAATATCTGCCCTTTTCTATTGACATTCACCTGGGGTCACTCAAGCTACCAAGGAGCAACTAAACAGGATGATGGAAACAGAGGAGAGGAGTTCATTTGGCCTCAACATTTTATTTGAAGAACTACTCTGGGGTTTCCAGTAACCTCAAAGGCCAGACCCTCCTTAGTGAGCCCCAATTGGCTGTTAGGTCAAGCCCAAGATCGGTTTTTCTGCCTGAGGCAGAGAACAAGGCGCCATCCCCACCCCATCCATGTTGGCTGAATGTCATTTGTATCTTACACAGTTGTTGCTAGAAGTGTGTGTGTGTGTGTGTGTGAGAGAGAGAGAGAGAGAGAGAGAGAGGAAGGGAAAGAAAAAGAGAAAATGAGAGTATCCCCCTGCAATGAAATTTTCCTTCAGCCCTAATTTTTTAGCAGTGCGCTGACCCAAATAATATGCACATGCAGAAGAGACAAGATGAATGCTGTCATTCTTGGAAATTTAGCTTACTGAGACCAGGGGCAGGGGCGCTACACTGTGAATACACCAACACCTGTAAAAATTCAAAATCTGAAACAAGCAACCACTTGTTTTTGTTTTTTTCTACCCATATGCTTCATTTCTGTGTGATCATCAGCTCAAAGGAACTTAATACCATACAACAAGCTGTGTTGGATGACACCAGAGTCCCGTACCATGTTCTACTCATTCTATTTATATCTCCCAGCAACTGATATGTAGAGTGCCTCTGATAGTGCAGGTGATAGACAGCCATCTTGCCTAGTTGCAGCATGGAGTCCTAACTATGTATTTAATTAAATTTGTATCCCACCTTTTACCCAACATGGGACTCAAGGTGGATTACAACCACTTAAAACAAAGCACAGTTTTAAAACTATCAATACAAAGGTTAAAGTAGAGTTCTATCTAAAACAAAACAAAACAAAAAAGCCATCAGTTAAAAACAGTTTCGAAAGCATTGTTAAAATAGAAGCACAACATGCTCTAATACTCTTTATACTGTTTGAAAAGTAACTACAGTTGGCCTACCGTTTTCATGGGGGATCCGTTCTGCCATCCCCTGTGAAAACAGAGACTCGCCAACATAGGCTTGAATGGGGCGCGCCCCATTGAAAATTACAGAGATCACCCCTCTGTGAATATTGAAGACCGCAGACCTCAAGTCCACGAGAAAGGGGTGTGTGTGTGACTGTAGTTGTCATCATTTGTTGCATTTTTTAAAAAAGTAACATGTTTCAATTTTTCTTGAGGTCCTCATTACTGTTCTGAGACTTTCTGGTATTAAAAAAATATATCCAGTTTTATGATTGATAAAACAGTGGTATAAAACTTCAAACTTTCTTCTCAACATGTATTTGGGCCTTGCTGACCTTTCCTTCCCTCATCATTTGAAATGGTACTCATTCCCTTTGCCCACCATCTCCAGGTCAAGAATAGCTGTATCTGGTGAATTTGCATCTGACGTAAGCTCTAAGCAAAAGGCCTGCATTGAGGGAAGGCAATAACAAGCCTACTTTAAATCCACGGCTTAGTTGTTGTGGCCCCAATTCGGCTAGGAAAGGGGTGGCATTGTACCATCTCTTAGGGGCTGTTTGTACAGCACCAGAGAGAGAGAGAGAGGCAGTTGATTACTCTGTGAGTATTTTCCAGACATCTCATCCTATACATATTGACCATTGATGAAGACAGTTCAACACAGATGCTTCTCATTTCATTTTACCGAATAAGTGATGCCATTTCCACAAATGCAAATTGGTATTAATTTTGGTGAGGGCTTTCTTGTTTATTATTTACTATGAATGAAGCTTAATGGAAACCATACATACTAAACACCGGCATCTCATGGTCACAATCCTTTTCTAACTACACAAGCACAGTGCAGGTGTGGAGTCTGACACCATATTTAGGCTGGTAGCCCTGAGGGCCAAGGCTGCTCCTTTTTCCTTGGATAGGCAGCAGTCCCTGGAAGACTCTCAGGCCCAGCTCCATCCCCCAACCAGGGGTTCGCTTGGGAACCTCCTAGCTGTTGTGAAGTCGGGAGTTTATTCCACTCCCTTTTCCCTTCCTTCCCTCCCAACCTAGGCATGGAATGAAAACTTTTAAACATGGATTTTTTCATACGTCTCCATGCCCAGGCCAGATGCATCAAGTACCCAATCGTGGCATCGTGTACCCGATCCAGACTTCTTCCATACTTTTTTTAAAAAAACGGGAGTTTCCTATTCTTTGCAAAGTACGGGAGAAGTTCAGATTGGGTACGGGAACAGAGGTGTGCAATAAATCTGTGCTTAAAAGTTTTCATCCCGTGCCAAGGTCTGGAGGACAGGTTGGAAAAAGACAATAAACTCCGGGAAAGGAGGAGCAGCCTTGGCTTCTTGACCAAGGATTAAGGTTTTTCCTTCTTTCCTTGGCTGTGTAGCTACAACCAGATGGTGCTTGGAGACATCTCCATGGCCAGAGACAGAGCAGGGCCTGGGAGCTATCTGGTCGCCATTACACAGCCAGGGGAAATACATTGCACAAGAACGTACTTGATATCTCCTTGTACAATGCCTCAGACAATAATTACACCATTGTGACCAGGGCTTATGCTAGTCTAACATGCCAATGAGCTATGGGCCCAAATATTACCAGACACATGTCTTTGTGATGACCTAATTTCTAATTCTGAATATAGTATTACACTAAAACTCTCATGATTTGGTTATGATGATATAATTTTTGTAATGGTATGATTGTGAAATTACAGTGTAACAACTCCAATGGTTGGGTCTGGTGTTCACTTCTAATCGAGTGTATTACAGAGTGTTATTTTGTATTATATTTTGTATCTCATTGTGTTTTACAGTGCATTTATAGCCCCTGAAAGAGAGACTTGGTCAAAAATTCATTCTGTTTTCAGATATTTCATGGATTTTTGAAGAGGGTAACATAAAGTGATCTAGAAGTATTTTATCTGGAGAGAAGCAAATGTCAGGGCTAAGATGTGGCCACTGCAACAGGCAACGCTACATCAATTCCTCTTTGAGCTTCCGTAATATATAGTAAAGCAAAATTGGCATCATCATACTATACTTTTCGTCCCTTCTCCATTACATTGGCTTTCACTTATGAAGGAAGGAAAATTAGCAATGTAATGCTCCAGTAGCCTCCATTCCCCCCCTCCGTCCCCACCCAGCAAGACTATGAGGCCAAAAATAAGCCCAGTTATGGAAAAAAATATATCAATATAGACATGTGAGGATGTTTTTTGAAGAAGTGTCCCCTTAGGAAAATATATCACTCTCACTGCAGTAACAATTTCCTTCTCCTTTTCACTGCTAGGGAGAAGTTCTCCTTTATGTCATTGTTAACAGAATTTCTTTCCATTTCAAGAATGCTATGAACTTCTCCAGCCACAACTAACCTGAAGCAACCCACTCAAATCAGTAATTCACTACTAGGAAATATATAGGTGTAAAGATCAAGCACATTAATAGAGTAAATGGAGGAATGGGAAGAGAATCAGGTTAAGGTGAAAGAAATGTGTACACCTAGAGAAAAATGATGCTAAGTATGTATTTAATTATATATTTTCTCATTCTCTTATAGAGATCTGTGACAGTCAACAGTTAAAACAATATTAACAATTTAGACAATCCTAAATTAACACCTGTGAATAATTTAAACGTGTTGTTTTGTGCCTTCAAGTCATTTCCAACTTGGCAACCCTACACTCTAAAGGCATCAGATTGTGTTTGTTCTTGGAAGCTAAGCAGGATGGTTAGCATTCGGATGGGAGACTGCCAATGAAGACTAGGTGCTGTAGGCCATATTTCAGAGAAAAGAACTGGCAAAATCACATCTAGTATTCCTTGCCTAAGAGAATCCTATGAAATTTATGAGGTCACCATGTGTCGACAGACCACTTGAAGGTACATACACACATACACACAAAGCAAATCAATCATGGGGGTTTCGTGGCAAGATTTGTTCAAAGTGATTTTTGCCGTTACCTTTCTCTGAAGCTGAGAGAATGTGCCTTGCTCAAGGTCACCCAGTGGGTTTCCTTGTCTGAGCAGGAATTCAAACCCTGATCTCCAGAGTCATAGTCCCAATGCTCAAACTACTACACCACACTGGCTGCAATTAAAAATATTAAACAATGCAAAGAAATCAAAACAGTTTCCAAAGGCTAAAGGGGTTTAAAAAAAAAAGCATGTACATGCTTAAAAGTGAATTAGAACCTAAAGGCTTTAATACAAAGCTATGTATTGACTTGGCACAAATAGAAACCAATTTAGGTGCCAGTTCTAATGGGTCTCCAGCACGCGTGGATTTCCTCTTACGTGGAGGGATCCAGAATGGATTCCTGCGTAAGGGGAGGGCCCACTGTACAAATTAGGATTTACGACTAACATTAGTACAAAAACATTACTAAGGATTCTGTATGGTGTGGTATGGGACGACGTCTATAGATGGGGGGGACACCATGAGTTACTGCAGCAGATGATACCAACCCTAGTGAGCCCATTGCAAATGCCTGCTCAGCCATGGACACCCACTGGGTGACTTTGGAGAAGTCACACTCTCTCAGCCTCAGTGGGAGGCAAAAGAAAACCCCCTCTGAATTCATCTTGCCAAGAAAACTTGGTGATAGCTTCACGTTCAAGTCATCATGTCAGAAATAACTTGAGGCTAAACAACAACAACAACAACAACAACAACATCATTAATCTTTATGAAATATTATACTACCTTAACAGGGCCTGCCATGCAATGTAAAACCAGCACATGAAACATATTTACAATATCAAATCAGATTTAAAACAGATCCATCTTGAAAAAGGTTGCCAACAGAAGACTCAGCTGTGAATTAATACCATTAAAAGTTGCACAAACTTCTAAAAATGGAGAAAGGCCAGTCTAATCTTACTACAGAAGCAATTCCATCTCTTATGTTCGTAAGATGTATAACAGAGCAAACCTCTTACAGTAAATTGCCAAGGGTTCCTCTACATTACCCTGAGATCGCAGAACATAAACATTTCTTCATAACCTCGAACAGCCCTAATGGACAACATAATCTGCCAGTATGTAAGTATCCAAAGGTTAAAGTGGTGGAAAGGAGGAGATGTAAAATTTCATAGCTAGTTCATACAGGCCAATGAAGATGAGGAGAAGAAGTGGTAGATAGTTTTGACGATATAAACATATATCATTTGGGATCTTCATTGCCCTTCCAATTTTCCATCCTATTTGTAGGTAATAAAATGGGGTGGGGGATATTCTCCAAGAGGGGACTAAAATTTTCCAAAGGTTTGGAGGAAACTTAATAACAGCAACAAAATTCTCAGGAAACATACTGGAAAATTATTTTCTGAGAAAGTTTGGCTCAGCTCTGCCTCTTGTCATCTCTACAGACAACTCTCACTTCCTCATTCCACACCTAGCTTCCATTATATCAAACTTGTGTAGTTCATACACTGGCTGTTTTTGTGCTTTTAAAAAGGCAATCTATTTTTACAACTCATGCATCACTATGGTATAGTGGCTTCAGTGTGGGCTTAGGACCCTGAAGACCAGGATTCAAATCTCCACTTGGTCACAGAATCTCACTGGGTAACCTTAGGCAAGTCACGCTCACTCAGCCTCAGAGGAAAGGAAAGGCAACCCCCCTTCTGAACAAATCTTGGCCAGAAGAAAGAATAAGTGAGGGGTTTATCTTAGGGTCTCCATAAGTTGAAAACTATTTGCTACAACAACAAACTTGTCTATTGCACTACATAACAGTTAGCAGGAGAAAGAGAGAGAGAGAGATTTAACATCCTGCCTTTCTCCTGGCATGCAGTCATACTGAGAAAAGGAGCCAGGCAAGTAATATTTACTTTTTTCATCTAATACTAATATGTGTATACAGACCGGTGTCTCATCACTCCATTACTAAGCATGCAATGACTGTATTTTGAACCTCCAATAATCTCCACTGGAAATTTCACACTTAGGGCAACAGGAGGTGATGCAAAACCTCTGCCTGCATTGTTTCACCTGGGATAGATATACATCATCTATTTTCTCTGTGAGAGAGAGACTATGGGGCTCTTTCCAATGATTTAAATTAGGGTCAGACTTGATAATATTTTGTACCCCATCTGAATAAGGCCAGGACATTCCTACAGAAATGGAGAGTGCCCTTTTGGACCCTTGTGTTATGTCACCGAGGCTTCTGAGGTCCATTCTTAGTTCATGCAAGGAGCTAGCACAACAGGGACCCTTTTCAGTCTACTGTCCCAGGTTACTGCTTCTGAGGCTTACATAGTTTTACCAGACCTAACATCAGCAGCAAAAGTCCTACTCTGGAACCCTGGTGGGTTGAGCAGCAATAAATAAATGCCTTGAATCAATAAATCAATAAATCAATAAATCAGTCCTGGTGATTCCACAGTGCAATATATACACAGTAGGGTTGTTCACATGTTAACAACTATCCCCAGTTATCACTTTCTGCTATATTTCACCATGTCCACAGTAGCATGTCTTTTAACCAGCATTTATTTTGACAGATAAGGAAAAAAGAAAGAAAGAAAACTAGAATAGTCATATTACATTCATAATTAAATACATAGTGCTTCTGGAAAACAGAAAGCATCTCTGAAAGCAAAGAACAAATGTTTGTATTACCTATTTATGTTAAAATATGCAGAAATTTTCCCAGCCCCGAGCCAACTTATAAATTTTTATAACTTTTTCAAATTGTTCACATTTTTTTAACACACAGCATTATTTCAGCTTTGTGAGGAGGTCAATAACAATCTTTCTAGTCTGGAAGTGGTGATGGGGAGGGGAAGAACACACATTAAAATAAAGAATGCAGAATAAATAAAAAACAAAACTGTACAGATTGTACATCCACACATACAAAGAAAACTTTTCATGGTGAGGTCCGAGCAATTATAACAAGACAATGAACCACATGTCGATTGAAAAGAATTTCTCTAGTTACTGAAGATTTTCCTGGCCCTGTTTCAGAAGGAAAAAAAGTATTCTGACATTATCCCAATCTGACTTCTGTGCAATGTAAGTCATGCACATTTTAAACACAGACAAATAATGCTGTCATTCTTTTAGGAACTGTTAACAGCTGTAGAAACTATTATAGCCTGCTTAAAAAACATGCCTTAGTAGCCAACACCCTCCAGACACTTAGCAATCCTAATGCTATTCCTTAGGCTAAACTAGAATTGATAATCAAGATACAAAGTTTGATGGACAGAAGCGGGGAGAAATAATAAATAAACCCCACAATCCTTTTAATCTTCCATTTGTCCAGCCCGCTGGAGGCAGCTACATAACTGGAAAATGATCCACCAAACATAAAGAAAATAAATGAGGGAAGAGGGGTGAAAAGACCTAAGGCGTGGGAGCAAGGAAACAGGAGGAGGAATATGGATGCCACCAGAACATCAGTCGGATCACAAAACGAGGCCTTCTTCCAGGTCATCGAGTATCTAAGAGTATTTTATATGCTAAGTATAGCAATTTTTTTTTACCACCCACACAGATTAATTAAAAGCATGTATTGTTCTATATGAAATTTTTTCCTAGGTTTTACTTTTCAGTGCAGTGGAAGGTCAAACATTGGGCAGAAAATGCTGTTATTGCATAATAACTGTAGACGGATTGCAAGTCTGATGCTTTATTTCCTCCATAAAAGCAGATGCAAGAAACTGGATGAGTACCCATGTTTCTTTAACAACAGGTTGTTAGGAAGGATCGAATTAGGGGAATTTAATTAGCTCAAATTTACGAGAGGCGTGTCTTAACAATGCACGCGGTGGTTCGGGTCCCTATGTGTATACCAGAGGTCATCTAGTCCAACCCCAAGAAACAGAGACTCCAATGCCAATGAGTTGCAATTAAAATATGAACATTTATTAAAGCCACACAACAAAAGGGATCACACATGCACACACACATTCAATACTACAGCAAGGGAGGGGGAGAGTTTGGGAGTAAAGGAGAAAAGATAGAGGCACCGTTGGAATAATTACCTTAGGAGTCTTCTCCAAAGCGACAGATGTGAGGGATGGTGGATGGTGAACACAGCCGCGGGGAAACGGGGAAAGCAAGTGGCGACCGCGGTGGCTAGGAGCTGAGTTCCAGCGGGCAAAGCTAACTTAGAGGCCTGAGAGAGACAGTGAGCATTGGCTTAGCTCAAGTGATTTCAGCGGAGCCCAAGGCTCGGGGAACTCAAGCCTGGAGCAGCAGCTCTACAAGCAAGGTTTTGAGGTTTGGAACTTCAGCTCGACAAGCCCAAAGAGGGCAGAAATCTAGGTCCTATTTATACTGCGAAACATATCGTCAGGCTATAGCTACCTGATGAACAAAGGTCTTGATGGCTATTTTTTTTATCTAAGTCTAAAATCAAACAATGGATACACAAAGAAGAGGTCTGACACCTTTTGGGGGAGGACAAATATCTAAATGGCAGAGTTGTTAATACAATCACTCGCTCATTAGGAGAGAGGCTGCTTCTATTGTCTCTCAGCTTTGGGTTGCCTGCGAAACTTGTAGGGCAACTCCCAGAACTGGTTTCTTAAGGCTTAAATCTACCTTTTTCTATGACCAGGTCCAGCAAGACTTAGCTGGCTACGTGGTCAGCTCGCTTTTAGGATAATGGCGGCTTGTGATGGGGTCAGTCAGGGGGTCATGATTTTTGATCGCTTGGCACCCAAAATTTATATAAAACCAAACTCGGTAACAAGGTTAAAAGAGAAAAATGCTGGGCTTTTCTTGGGCACCAGAACACCCTAATTGTGGCCTGATTTGCACTTTCTCCTTCCCTGTTGTTGGATCCCAGGGCTGTTCCCTGGATTGTGATGCTGTGGGATGGTGTTACCCAAAAAGCTGGGGTTGGAAGCCAAGAGGAAGAAATTTTGGAGGAAAATTATTTTCACCCTTTAGCATTTACAGTTAACATTTGCTCATCTTTTCAACCTGTAAAGGAAAATGACCTTGTCCTGTGTCTTCACTGAGAACAGACACCATTCACTGACAAGGCTATATTTTAAGCATTTTAGAGTTTTTAATTGCAAAAAGTAATTTAAAGTGTATTTTCCCTTTTCTTAGTGATAAATGAGGTTGGAGACAGAGCAATTTAGTTCTAGCAAAGAAACCTTGTGTGTTATGATTTGGGATAAACCATGGTATTGCAAAGCATTCCCGTGTGTGTGTTTTGTTAAAGGCTGGTGGTAATCATTTCCAGCTTGGCCAGATAACCCATAGCCCTTTCCCATTTAGCCCACTGAAGCTCCTTCTGATGCCAGTCATTGCAGCCACATCCTGCTGCTGGCCTGATCTCAACTCCTCCTCCATAGTCTGAGTCATATCCAGCAATATTGGAAAAGAAAGTAACCACATTTACTTTACTATTAATTGAACTGGAGATTCAAAGTATGCCACTGAGTAAGTCTGACAAACTCTTTTTTCTTCTGTCTGGTAGCATTTCCTAAATACTGTAGTTCTGAGAACTGTAATTTCAGTAAAGACCTGATGGTACAATGCAGGCTATTATAAGTGTGTGTCTTTTACGTCAACCCCTCATTTGCAACAGTACTAATAATCCAAGCATGCAGATTTCCTTTACTGGTATGCATCCTAACATAGATGGACAGATATGTGCAGGCCAACAATGAGGCTAATAAACTTCAAATTAAGGGAACAACATGCATGTGTGTGAACTGCCTATAAAAGAAAATACGTAGTGTGCAAAACTCTTTTTCTCCCTCAAATGCCTAGACTCATTAATTCTTCTATAATACTGAAAGAGTTTGTATTTGCATGCGTACATGTTTGTCTCTGCCATAGCTCCGTGACTGTGAAACCACCTTGGGTTTTGTGCAAGGAAAAAGATGGGGTATAAAGTAAACACAGAAACATACTTAGGCACATGAAACTTGGCATAAATACTAAAGGGACCATTAGGCTATGTGCCTAATGAGTGCCTAGGAGCTGTTTTGGTTTTCTAATAAGTTCTAATTGTAGCTTTTTAAAAATCACTCTGTTGCCTGCAATGCCATCTTTAGCCACTAGGTGGCAGAACCAGCAAAAAAAAGGAGAGAGGGAAAATGACTGCTGTCTGGCAAGAGGCAAGAAGGAGCATCCTCTTTCATCCAGGGGCATCACTGGGAGATGGAGTGCAGGGGGTGCGGATAGCACCAAGTGGCACTCTCTCTTGCCACATGTGCCCCCCCCCCAGCACAAGCAGTTGTTTGTTCAGAAGCCACTTTTTGTGTCTATGTGGCATGCACTCGGGCAAACGTGCCTGCCTTATTGATGGGGAACCCCACTGGGTGTCACCCCCTTCTGGGGTATCACCGGCTACAGTCCACACCCCCTGCACCTCCCTAGTGACACTAGAGTACATCATATGACTGTTAAAAATATAATCAAACTATCAGTAAAATTAAATGCAGTTAAAAAGAGGTTTTCAAAAAGAAAAACAACAAATATAAGCAACATAGCATCTGAAAGGCCCGTTCCTCCTGAGCTAAAATAAAAGGATGCAGTTGAAAGGGTGGAAAGGAGGGTCCCAGTCTAGCCTCTCTAGGAAGGGACCTTGAGAAGGCCTTATCCTGTGTTTTCATCATACTAGATGTGTGGCATTGGGACAGCAAGAAAGACTTAGAAGATTTCAAGACATGGGCACATACATATTGGGAGATACAGTCTTTCAGATAACCTGAACCTGAACAGTACAGTGCATTACAGGTTATAACCAATACTTTGTTCTACCAAAACTATGTATTTTAAAGGAGCTTCTATATGTATGGTGTTTAAAAAAAAGAATTGATATCAGACCCACTGAAGTTAACCATGGTTCCCAAAAAGCAA
Organism: Sceloporus undulatus; assembly: GCF_019175285.1. NCBI lineage: Eukaryota > Metazoa > Chordata > Lepidosauria > Squamata > Phrynosomatidae > Sceloporus > Sceloporus undulatus. The sequence goes on from NC_056524.1 coordinate 165,998,904, forward strand.
CAGCACACACTTTCAGGGTCCAAGTGCTTCTTGCCAAGAAACCAGATGACCCGTAATCCCATAACTGGAAGAACCATGAGATGGAAAACAAATTTAAAAATACATACGTTTCAAAACTCAGGCTTGCTTCTCTTTTTGTAGCGATAATCATTATGTCCTCTTTCCTCTCTTCTTTACCAGTTGCTACCTATACTAAGACTGAGCTGAAATAGTCAACTGAATTCTACCACTTTATTTGTCGGCTATGAAAAGCCACGAATCCCTTCAGGAAACAGAAAACAAAGGTGATATGACCATCTATCTTTCCACTAGTTGCAGATGAGATACTGGCAGTGCCTATCTCTAATAGCCACTGCTACCTTCCTTTGGCCACAGAATAAAAAAATGAAACCCAGAAAAGGTTGCCTGCACACTTTGATTTCATGATGCCACAAAATCCTGGTGAGGACAAATTTCCTGCTCTCATTCTGGCAGACCCAAAAAAGAAAATAAAGGCCTGTTACAGACTGCCAAAATAAAGCTGCTTCGGGTCTCTTTGGAGGTATGCTATTTAAATGATGCATGGGTCCTAAGAGTCCGGAGGTCGCGCCAAAGCCACACTCCATTCCAATTTCCTAAGCACTGCAGTGCAGCTTTGGTGCAGCTTCCGGATTCTTAGGATGCACGCATCATTTAAACAGCATACCTCCAAAGAGACCCGAAGCAGCTTTATTTTGGCAGTCTGTAACAGCTGGGAGTTGCCTCAGTTATAATCATACAAATAGGAAGCTGTGTAGATAGAGTATACTAAGAAATCTTTTGATGTAATTCTTAAATCCTTCTGGCAAGTCCTTCCTTTATACACCAAAAATGTTTTTTAGAACAATTCAGCTGAGCCTTAACCTACACAGATCCAAGCAGAATAGGTAGATAGGACCTGTGTTTTCTGCCAGTCATTTTTGAAACTGTTTTTCTTTTCTTTATTGAAATCTCCATTCATTGTTTGTAGCCAAATCACTAATCCAGGAAGTGTATGATTTGCAATTCTACATATAACTGACAAATCTGGTCCCTTGAAAGGAAGGAAGTTTATAGATGTGATATATAAATAAATTTACTCAAAGCAAGAGCTAAGCCTATAACTATGTCTTTAAGGCAGGAAATTTTTTGACAGCAAAGCTTTTTAGAACTACCCTAAATAATTCACGGTGTTTCCCCTGCTAAGCTGCATAAAAGCACGCAAGGACAATTTGCCATTCAGTTGTATCTTTTTCTGTAATTCCAATAGACTGGAGGTTTACAAGAAAGCATCCCGAAGTGGATCCAATTTGCAAGGCCAGCTATACACTGATGATCTCAGTAAATGTAAAGTGTAAATGCAATTTAATATTTGCTTTTATTATTTGCTTATTTTCATTTATTAATTTAAATTCTATGCCACCTTTCCCCCAGAAAGTGACCCAAAGTGGATCACAGATAAAATAATTTAAAAACTTTACAATAAAAGTTTTAAAACAATCAAAATCATCAACCTAAAAACAGTATAAAATTACATAAAATGTACAAAAAATTATAAACATAACTTGAGCACCCATCTCATATAAAAGCCTCCCTGGCATGATTAAACAATGAGCTCTTCTTATCCGCAAGCTTGCCATCCGCAAATTTGAGCTTCTGTGGATGGCAAGTCCTATTGTTTTTAATAGAGGTACATGCACGCGGCCGCGTACAGGTCATGCTGCCATATGAAACAATGGGACTTGAGGTCCTACATTTATTAATATCCATGGGGGGGGGGTCAGGATCGGATCCTCCCATAGATACAAGGATATGGCTATATATTTAAAGCCTGCTTGAATAAAAACATATCCGTCTGCCGGTGAAAGGAAAGCAGGGATGGGGCCAACCTAGCCTATCCTGGAAGGGAGTTCCAGAGGGTGGGAGCAGCTACTGAGAAGGCTCTCTCTCATGTCCTCATCAAAGGAGCCTATGATGGTGGTAGGACCAAGAGAAAACTTTCACCAGAGGATCTTAGGACCTTTGCAGGTTTGTATGGAAGATATGATGTTTCAGATAGACCTAATGGTTTATAGGACATAGTGCCTGGAAACAAAACAGTAGCCAGTGAAGCTGTTTCAACAAGGGAATTATATGTTCCCCATAATTGGCCCTGGTTAGCATTCTGGCCACCACATTTTCAACCTGCTGATGTTTCCAAACAGTTTCCAAAAGCATCCCCATGTAGAGTGTATTACATTAGTCCAAATGGGATGTAATCATGGCATGTGTCACCATAGCCAGATCTGACATGAAATGGACAAAGCTGGAACACTAGTTTTATCTGTGCAAATGCACCCCTGGCCACTGTTGAGACTTAGGTATTCAGGTTTAGAACTGAATCCAGGAGAACACCCAAGCTCTGACTCTGAGATTTCAGGGGGAGTATAACTCAGGCTGCACAATCCTGATTGGCCATAGAGCCTTGTAGAAAATGGGTGGGCAGCTCTGCTCATCTAACATGTTGTTGGACTACTGATCCCATCAGCCCCAGCCAAAATAGCCAACTGTAAGGGGCACTGGCAGTTGCTTCTCCAAAACATCTGAAGATCAGTTGTAGTTGTCTACCCGTGTTGTACAGTGCACACACAACAGCAAACCTATGTTTGTTTTAGCATAAGTGCAATGAATCCTCAGCCGCCTCCTTTAAATGAAGAAAATCATAAGGCATCTACTGAACATATTGCTGCTGGTCTGGGGCAAACTTAAGAAGTGTCCTTTGAAAATACTTCTTTTTTATTTGATCACGCTAAGACTTTGGTGCTCTAACCTAACCTAAAGCATGTCTTCTTTCTATTAAATGTTTGTGTTTTATACATTAACATCTGATAACACTGAGCCTTAGTGTTTGAATAACTGTAAGAACAGAAATGGTGATTTCTGAGCTTGGCATTTGGTATGTAGTCTGTTAGGAAGGTCGCTACCAAAGAAGTGATTCATAAGCTTCAAGGAAACAATTCATCATACTTCTTGTTATGAAGTGATATCACCGTTTCACATCTCCATCAGCGCTGCAAAAGGAAGCCATTGTTTTGCCCTAATTTGCAAGCAACTATTTTAAAAAGAAAGTGGCATTTACACAGGAGGACCTTAAAAACTGAAAGAGACTTTTCCCCCCTCCTGAACAATGCTAGTTCTTTAGAGCTGCTTTTGTTTTATGGTAATAGGCATTGAGGAGCTACAAAGCACTTCTTAAAGGCAAGGGTGGAAGAACTAGAAACATTCCAGATGTTTCAGGGCAGACCACAATCACGTCTCTAGTGCCTTCCAGTCACTTAGGAGACCTGCATTTGCCCGATCATATTCTGTTCCTGGGTAGATTTTCCCCTTCACCAACAAAAGCACCTTCACAAGAACAATGTGGCACTGCTCTTCTAGGACTACAACTGTTCAGGATGCTCTATGTGTGTTTGCATGGTAATGTTGTACCATCAAATATCCTAAATTGTGAAAAAATGTGATTCCCCAAAATTACCCTGAATTTGGAAAATGAGCCTACTTTCTCATACTGGCAATCTAACCATAATTTAAAGCAGGGGTGGATAACTGGAAGGGGTTACAGGGGTCTCCAGGAGAGTGTATTCTCAGTGCAAACTCCATATAAATACCTGCAAATGCCGTTTAGGGGTCATAGAGGCATTTCCACCACATTTTTGCCCCACCCAGGCCATTTTAGACTCAGAAGATACCTGTTTTTAAACCACAGGCAATAAACCAGAGGTCACTTGTGGTTCACTTCCTTTTCCAAATTTGGGGGTAGAATTCAGCACCTTGGAGAGTTCCTTTGAAGTCTGGGTTAAAACCCGGGTTACATCTACGCTGCAGAAATTATACAGTTTGACACCACTTTAAGTGCCATGGCTGAATGCTATGGAATTTTGTAGTTTGATGGGATACCAAAGCTCTCTGACAGAAAACGCTAAATATCTCACAGAACTGCAAATCCCAGAATTCCATAGCATTGAGCCATGGCAGTTTAAAGTGGTGCCAAACTGCATTAATTGTGCACCGCAGATGCAACTCCAGAGCAAATCCGCCACTCCTTTGAAATGCCCCTCACTTCCTGCTTCCAGCTGCCAGTTCCTTTGTACAAACGTGCACCCTACAAATATGTGCATTACCTTGGAGAAAATACATGTGAGGACCTATTCTTGCTGAAGTAATATGTTGTTACTACATGTGAATGTGTATGTGAATGCATCTGAGACAAGATGGACACCCAAATTTCATTATATGCCTGGTTGTAGGATAACCCAAACTTTGAATGTTCCTTTTTAAAAGTAATTTATGTCTTTTATTCATTATGGTGTTTTAAAAGTAATTTGCTGCTCTTGCTCACTGCAAAGTGGCAAGATCAACTTGTTGCATTATTTGTTGCACTCTTTTCTTTTCTTTTTCTTTCTCCTGTTGTTAAAGGGCAGATTGCCTGGAGAGTGGCACAGAAACGGGATAATTCCTCCCAAACTGCTTCTAAAATGCTTTAAGATACCCTTTCCAAAGTTTGAAAAGAAATTAGAATCATTACCTGATCATGCCCACTTGTTCTCACTTTTGAAATGTACCTCCATTCTGCCTCATTACCAAAAAGGATAACTCAATAGAGGTAACTATAGAGCTTGTAACTGTTTATTTTTGCAGTCTGAGGACAAAAAAGTGCTTCTTCTGTCAAGTGAAACCTCTTGTGGGCCTTAGCCTGGAGCACAACCCCACACAAAGTGATGTGTGTCAGCTTTTCCCTTCATTGGAGCTCTATTAAGTCAATCCTTCTTGTAATTACAGATGGACCTTCTGTAAAGAAAGCAGCAGCCGCACCACAACACGCTGGCTTCTGGACAGATGGTGACAAGGTGACCAAAGAAGTTCCCTTTTCTTCTGGTAGAATTCCTTGTTTCCTCCTCCAATTTCTTCCTCTCTTTATTTAAACATGATGATATGCATGGATAATTAGGGCAATGGAAGCTAATTCATTTTGGAAGAACACTTAGCATTCATGGAATGCAGGGCCACCCAAAACATTTTGCTGCCTGGATCAGAGCAGAAAATACTACCTGGATACTACATATCAAGGTGCATAATACCCAAAGCTACTACCTGCATTATTTAGGCACAGGAGGCAGAAATTCCATAAATACCTCTGGCCAACCTGGCCAGTAAAAATGCCATAACAAATAATTAAACAGATGACTCCTTAACAGCAAATCTCTAAGCCTTCGAAGCTATAGATGGAAAATTTATGGCCTTCCAGTGGTTGTTCCACAGCTGCTGGCTACTAGCTTGTTTCTAGGCACAAGTCACAGCGCTGGTTATGACTCATAAAATCACTACACAGCTTGGGTCCAGAGTATCTGAAAGATTGTCTTTCCCTATATGAACTTGCCCCAGTTAACCAACCATCTTTATAGGCCCATGTGGTAAGACTTCTCAGTGGCTTCCTGTAGCATGTGGAATTCGTTCCCATGGGAGGCAAGCCCTCTGCTATCATTTAGCTAGCAGGTAAAAACTTTTGCATTTCAACATTTGATGACTAATGGACGGGCTTTTAATAGTTATGTGCATGTTGATTTTAATCTTTAATTTTATGCCTTTTATACTTTTTAAAATTATGGCTGTTTCCACATAATAGCTAATTGAATTGTTTCCCTCCCTTAACTTTTGTATTATCAGGTTTTTGGCTGTGTCTTGCTTTAACCATATTGGTTAAGACACCTTGGGACCCTTGTGGGGAGAGAGGTAATGTTAAATTAATAAAGAAAGAAAAAACCAAAAGATGATAGCCTGAATCCTAGGGCTACTCCATTAAATCATATGGATTTATTTATGTTCTGAGCCACCATTCAACAATTGATTCCATGGGTCTACTCTAGTTGCACCTAACCAACAGGATTCCATCCCATATCTCCTTGTGTAAATCCATTCCTACTATTGCTGTTGTTTTGTATCCAAGTCATTTCTGACTTATGGTGAGTCTAAAGTGACCCTATCACAGGTTTTCTTGGCAGGTTTCTTCAGAGGGGTTGGCCATTGCCATCCTCTGAGGCTGAGAGAGTGTGACTTGCCCAAAGTCACCAGGTGGGTTTCATGGCTGAGCTGGAAATCAAGCCCTAGTCTCCAGAGTCATAGTCCAACAGTCAAACCATGCTGGTTCTATATTCCTGCTATAAGAACTACATAATTTGACTTTCCCTAGCTTTCCCACACACTTTGTAATTAATGACCAGCTTTACTAATACAAAAGAGCTCCTGTTCCCTGCTTTATTCCACTTCAATTTATTCCATGTGATCTCAACCTAAAGACTAATGTGTCATGTGACTTCTACAAACCTGATATTGCTAAAATATTGATTGGCTGATGTCCTTCATCTCCCAATCCTGGGACCAAATAAAAGCATGCCTTCCTACCCATTTTTTTTACCAGATAGTGTATTTTCCCCTCTTTCATTTACAGTTTTGTCACAAAGATATCATTAAAGTTTTAGTTATCAGCATGTCTTCTTGGCCACCATCAGGTGTCTGTTCTAATGTCTCCCCTCCCTCTTCAGACTAAAAGAAAAAAGTCTGCAGATCTGGGATAACATATGCACAAAATCACCAGTTCATTTCTTTCTTTTTGACATAGTTCTCAAAAGGGGGGAAGTGTCCTTTGAAAGTTATCATATTGTATTTTAAACCTTATGTGTGGAGAAAGGAATGTGTGGGCATTTTAGAGGGTGTTGGACTGCAGCTTCCATGAGCCCAGCCAATAGCAGGCATAATAGTTGCTGCTGCATGCATCTACAGTTCAGAAATAATGCAGTTTGGCACCACTTTAAGAGTGGTAGCTCCATCCTATGGAATCCTGGGATTTATAGTTTTACAAGGTCTTTGGCCTTCTCTCACAGAGAGTGCTGATGCCTCAAAAAAGCCTACAGAGCCCAGGATTCTGTGGGATGGAGCCATGGCAGTTAAAGTGGCATCAAACTGCATTATCTCTATAATGAAGACGCACCTGTGGTCTAAGATCTGGAGGACCATACATTCCTTTCCCACTAGTAGCAAACTGATATCACTCTGCACATTTCTGTTTATTTATTGGGCTGAAAGAAATTAAATCCAAACCTTTATTGGCTTTAAGGTTTTAGAATGGGTGATAAGGAGGGGGGGGGGACAGAAACTCTCTATTAAAATTATTGAAATTGATCTCCCACTATCCCTATCTTTCCTTTTTAATGTGAAAACAAATATGTATTTACATGTCCTCAAAGGTGATTTAGTGTGGAGCTGACCTGGAGCCTGTATCCTGAAAAATATTGAGGAATTGTTGTAGATAGATGGCAATAGTATCCTGTCTAATGTGGCTTTGAACAACTTTGAAGGATTATGAAGAACCATTCTGAACAAAAACAAGGATGTTTAGCTTGCAATGTCCTCTGCCATCACGGTTGGTATTATCTGTATATCTCCCAATCCTCTTTAATACATGTGTGTTTAACACACCTAGGCTCCTGCCACACTGCAGAACTAATGCAGCTTGACACTGCCTTAACTGCCATGGTTTCATCCTGTGAAATCCTGAGATTTGTAATTTGTAATCTAAAACACACACACACACACACACAAACACAAAACCCGACCCTACAAATCCCAGAATTCCATAGCCAGGAGTCATGGTGTTAAACTGCACTAATTCTACAGTGTAGATACAGCCTTAGTAGCTACTAACTATGGATAAAAATAATCAGTTCAGTGGTACTAACTCCCAAATAAAACACAGAAGACAGCAATCATGATTTTGTTATAATTCCTAAAACAGTCCATTTCTATGGTGTCACTTCAAAAGTTACCTGCCCTCAATGCCTCACGAGAACATAGAAAGATTAGCTTTTTTAAGACCAGAACTTTTCTTTGATGACTACTCCCTGATAACCAGCCTAGCTGTGTGATCTGGGAGATGTAGTCCCAAAGTAATTTTTCCAAGTGCTGCTTCTCACTTACACATTAAATTTACACAAAGGAACACAATAGATTGATAGTATTGGCATAAAGTGATTGGCAAGAAGCTCTAGGTGTCACTCTTGAGCTACAGACAAAATGAAGATGTTTAGCCAATTTGTCTTGCCTGGCCAATAATTCCTTGATCCAAATTCCCTCCATAAAAAGTGTGTGTGTGTGTGTGTATAAACTTAAGAGTCATTCCTGACTGTAATCTGACAGCATTTCCAAGGCAACATCACATCTCCTTGTCATCAGTGAGAGTCATGTGTTTGACCAGAGCATTAACCTTTATGACTCTAGCTTATGTCATGTGGCTGAAGGCCCAGACTAACATCCAGTATTGGCTTCACTTGTGGGATGAGCACCAAAGTTACAAAATCAAAGCATATTTTACTTTTAGAAGAGACCATTCAGTAACTGGTACAAAATTAATTTTGTGAATGCAAATAACGTATATGAACAATTCAGGTCAAGTGGTGATCTTGCACAAGTTTTGTTGCTGTTGCTATTAACTGCTGTCAAGTCAATTTCAACTTATGGCAACCCCATGGATAAGAAACCTCCAGCTCACCCAGTCATCATGCAGACTCAGGGCTGTGGCTTTCTCCGTTGACTCTATCCATCTGCAATGAGGTCTTCTTGTTTTCTTGCTGCCTTTTACCATGCCAAGCATTATTGCCTTTTCCAGTGAGTCATGTCTTCTCATGATATGGCCAATGTATGACAGTCTCAGTTTAGTCAACTTGGCTTCTAGGGAGAGTTCAGGCTTAATTTGCTCTAATACCCATTTATTACAGCCCACAGTATTCATAAAACTCTTCTCCAGGACCACATTTCAATAGAGTTCATTTTCTTCCACTTAGTTTCTTTTCACAACCATACATAGGAATTGAAAATGTGAACACTTTTAAATTCTGCACATTGGGATTATAAATGATTGTTTTGCTGTATGCCTTATTCATTTTGTTAGCCTTAGAAAGGCTGGCTCTTGCCTACTTGTACAAGAGTCCTCTATGAATTCTATGTTGCAAGAAAGGCTAGGTATAGATTAAATAAATAAATAAATAAATAAAATATGTCAAGGTTGGGCATCTCTTGGCCTTCCAGATACAACTCTCTTCAACTCTTTCTGCTGTAGTCAATAGGAAACAATTGTTGCTCAAAACATCTGGATGGTCAAATGTTGCACACCCTTATTGTATTACTTCTTTCTAAGGTACTCATCACACTAGTCAGTTGTTTCATATTGTTCTGCTTGAAAACCACTCAGAAAAGTAGCAGAACAGCAATGCACTCTTTTGCTCCATTACTACATTTGCACATCAACAGCATTAGTTCCAATATTTGATTTCTTGCATTTAGTGTCATCTGCATATCTTAAAGAATAGAGGACATGCTTATCAAATTTGCAGATGACATCAAATTAGGAGGAGTAGCTAATACTCCAGAGGACAGGATCCAAATTCAAAATGACCTTAATAGATTAGGAAGCTGGGCCAAAACTAACAAAATGAACTTCAACAGGGAGAAATGTAAGATACTGCACTTAGGGTGGAAAAATAAAACATATCGATATAGGATGGGGGACACCTGGCTTAACAACAGTACATGTGAAAGGGATCTAGGGGTCCTAGAAAACCACAAGCTGACCCTGAGTCAACAGTATGATGTGGCAGCTAAAAAAGCCAATGGAAGTCTAGGCTGCATCAACAGAAGTATAGTGTCCAGATCAAGGGAAGGCCTCACCTGGAATACTGTGCCCAATTCTAGGCCCTGCAATTCAAAAGGATGTTGAGAAGCTGGAGTATGTCCAGAGAAAAGCGACCAAAATGGTGAAGGGTGTCATAGTGAGGATGGAGTAAGCTTGTTTTCTGCTGCTTCAGAGAATAAGACCCAGAACAATGGATGCACATTCGGGAAAAGAGATTCCACCTAAACATTAGGAGGAACTTCTTGACAATAAGAGCTGTTTGACAGTGGAACACATTCCCTCGGAGTATGGTGGCATCTCCTTGTTTGGAGGTCTTTAAACAGGGACTGGACGGCCATCTGTCAGGATTGCTTTGATTGTGAGTTCCTGCATGGCAGGGGATTGGACTGAATGGCCCTTGTGCTCTCTTCCAATTCCATGATTTCAATACCATTTACACCACCATTTGCTCTACATCTTGATACATAAAAAGAAGAAGAAACAGGAAGCTGTAATTGTACAATTCCATACTGTCACTGTTATGGAACACACACTCCATTCCCTGCTTAGATCAGGAAGATGAAAATACACTATGCCACTTCCATCATTCCTTCTACGCTTTTTCCTGTGAACCAACACTTGCCTGGTTCTGCTTTTCTCTGATTACTGTGATATATGCACCGTAGAACCACAACGTACAGTCAGGGTGTGGAACAATTTACTAGTATGAGAAGCGCCCTAGTTTCCAAGCAAGGGTTAGGATTGCAGCATTGAGGTATAATATCAATTTACAAGGCTGATAAAACTACTGAATTTAAGTTTTGAAAGGAGCTCATTCTCTCACTGCAAAAATAACCTTAGTTGGAGATTATGCTGTCAATGGAGTAGACAGGGTATAACAGTTAAGTGGAGATGCTACTTCTTTGTGTTGTGAATTACATTGTTGGTAACAATGAATTTCAGGTAGGTCCAAAACTCACTTCAGAAATAATCCAGTTTGAGACTGTTTTATCTGCCCTGGATCAATACTAGGTAATCCTGGGAACTTTAGTTTTTTGAAACACTTAGCTTTCTCTGTCAGATACAATTTCCAGAATTCCCTAGCACTGAGCCAGTTAAAGTGGTCTCAAAGTGGATTATTTCTGCAGTGTGTTTTGGACCTCAAACAGCAGTTATCTGTGGTTGTAGTGGAATAGAATACCAGCTCTAGTTTTAGATCCCTTTCCCCCATTATGACCCTTTGGTCCAAACCACAATGAAGAAATAATTCAGTTTGAGACAGCTTTAAAGATCCAGGCTCAGTGATAGGGAATCCTGGGAATTGTAGTTTATCTGATGGAGAAGGCTAAATGTCTAAAAAAATCCCTACATTCCACAGAATTCCCTAACATTGAGCCAGGGCAGTTAAAGTGAACCCCAACTGGATTATTTCTGCAGTGTGTTTTGGACCTTTGACTGAAGTATGCATGTACCCCATGACTTAAGCTAATGGCTGCAATTATTGTGCTTTGTTGCTGTGAGCCTTCAAGTTTCCAACTTATGCACGACCCAGAAGGACGTTGCTTTTGTCTTCCTCTGAGACTGAGAGTGTGTGACGTGCCCAAGTTCACCCAGTGGGTTTCTCTGACCCAGCAGGGGTCCAGAACTGTAGTTTGTACTTTTTTAATGTTGTGAGCCACTCTGAGTCCCAGTTTGGGAAAAGGGCAGTATATAAATAAATATAATAATAATAATAATAATAATAATAATAATAATAATAATAATAGTCCAATGCTCAAATATACAGTACAGTCAGCCCTCCATATTCACGGATTCTTTATCCAGGGATTTAAGTATCAACAGTTTGAAAATATTTTTATAAATTCCAAATAGTAAATCTTGATTTTGCCATTGTATTTAATGGGATTTGAGCTTCTATGGATTCTGGTATCCACAGGAAGTCCTGGGACCAAACCTAAAAGGATAGTAATGGCTCAGTGTACTTCATTTTAGGTCTAATGAGTATATTTATTTATTTATTTATTTATTTATTTATCTCATTTGTATGTCACCTTTCTCCCAGAAGGTACCCAAGTATGACACAAAAACAGAATTGATCCAGTTTGAGACCACTTTAACTGCCTTGGCTCAATGCTTGAGAATTCTAGGAACTGTACTTTTGTGAGACATTTAGCCTTCTCTGTCAAGGAGAGCTCAGGTGCCACAATACAGTACAATTCCCAGGATTCCCTAGCACTTAGCCAGGTCATTTTATGCGGTCTCAAACTGCATTACACTTCTCTCTCCACATTTGCGGCTTTGACTTTTGTGGCTTTATAAATCACCGATTTTATTAATATGTTCTCCCCAGGAATATCCAGGTCCTCTATGGTCAACTTTAATAAAAAAATCGCGCCGAATGACCTAGAAATTCCCAGAGAGAACACTCCACTAGACATTGTAGCTCCTCCAGCAGAACTCTATGGTCAATGTCTGGCAGAAGTTGACCATAGAGTTGTATTGGAGGACCTAGAGATTCCCAGAGAGGACACTCCACTAGACATTGTAGCTCCTCCAGCAGAACTCTATGGTCAATGTCTGGCAGAGGTTGACCACAGAGTTGCACTGGAGGACCTACAGATTGCTAGAGAAGACACTCCACTAGGCATTTATAGCTCTTCCAGTGCACCTCTATGGTCAATGTCTGAAAGAGGTTGCACTGGAGGACCTAGAGATTCCTAGAGAGGCGTCATCTCAGGTAAAAAAAATAGTCTTTTTTGCTATTTGCGGTTATTCCACATTCACTGGAGTCTTGTGCCTTTAACCTTAGCGAACATGGAGGGACGGGTTTATTTCTGCTGTCTGCTTTGGACCAAAAAAAGTGTATGTGGTGATGGGGGGGAGAGAGTTGAGGGGCGAGAACTACATTTCCCAGAGTGCCAAGATTAAAAAGGGGGAAGTGACGAAGGGAAATGACGTCGACGCCGGAAGTGAGAGGGAGGTAGGGAAAGATCCGTCGCGCATGCGCACATCCCAGCCGCCATCCCGCGACGGGGGCAGAAGGCGTCGTCGTCGGCTTCTTCGTCGCCAGCGCCGCCGCCAGGATGCCCCGCGACAACATGGCGGCCTCCCTCATCCAGCGAGTGGCCCGCCAGGCCCGCCTGACCTTCCGCCCCCCGGGAAGCACTAGCGCCTCCGGAGGAGGAGGAGGAGGAGGGGACGGTCCCCGTTCGGTGGAGGACCTCCATCGCCTCCGGGATCTGCTGGGGGAGGTCCGTGCGGAGGATCTGCGCCTGTCCCCGCGGGGCCCCTCTGCGGTGCCGGGCCCCTGCCAGCCCCCAGTGAGCTACATGCACATCTGCGAGACGGAGGGCTTCAGCATGGGGGTCTTCGTGCTCAGCGCCGGGGCCTGCATCCCGCTCCACGACCACCCGGGCATGAATGGCCTCCTCAAGGTCCTCTACGGCACCCTCCGCATCGCCTGCCTCGACCCCCTCCCCGAAGGGGGGGCAGCCCCCGGGCAGCCTCCGCCTCAAGACCCCCGCCATTGCCAGCGCCACCCGCGCCGCCTCCGGGCCCTGCTCCGCTCACACCGCCTCTACACGCCCTCCTCGGCCCCCTGCCTCCTCTCCCCGGACTCAGACAACCTCCACCAGATCGACGCCGTGGGCCCGGGCCCCGCCGCCTTCCTCGACATCCTAGCGCCCCCCTACGACCCCGACCACGGCCGGGACTGCCACTACTACCGCCTCCTGGACGGGCAGGGGCTCCTCCTGCCGCCCCACTCTCCGCCGGACCACCAGGAGCCCCAGCCGGGGCTGCCCAAGGAGCTCTGGCTGCAGGAGACCCCACAGGCCCCAGGCTTCTGGTGTGGAGGGGAGCCCTACCCTGGGCCCCAGGTCTCCCCTTGAGAGGAGACGGCGAGGGGCAAAGCCTCGGCATCCAGGACAAGAGACCAGTGGGACCCCCTCCTCCAGATGCCCACCAGAGAGTGATGGGTGGCATCCTCCAGAACACAGCAGGGCACCTCTGTTTCTCCTTCCCAGCAAAGGGGGGTATTTCTCCCATAAAGACAGAAGGGATGGGCAGGTCTATGCGAGGTCCTCTTCCCTAACATGGTTTCAGAGCTGCTGCATTGAGAATCTGGAAGACACAACAATCCCACCTTTTCCCAGAACACAACAGGGCTTTTTTGGGCAAATGTCACAACAGCACAAGTCCTGCACCAAGATGGTTTAAGAGCGGCCACACTGAGGATTTTGAAGCCACAATAATCCCAAGGCATAATGAGGTTTTGAGCACTTGTGACAACACTGTAGGTGCTGCACCAACATGGTTTAATTGATGTCACACTGAGGGTCTGGAAGACACAATAATCTCCACTTTTCCCAGGACATAATGGGGCTTTTTGCGTGATTGTGACAATAGCATTGGTCCTGCACTAAGATGGTTTAATAGCTGCTGCACTGAGGATCTTGAAGCCTCAATAATCCCATTTTTTTACCAGGCTGTGACAATTGCATAGCTTAGGAACTGCCACACTGAGAATGTTGGAAATCACCCTAATCCAGTCTTTTCCCAGGACAGATAGTTTTTGAGCATTCGTAATTGTGACAACAGCCTAGGTCTTGCACCAATATTTGACTGCCTCTGCACAATACCCGCATTCCTCAAGAGCATCTCAGCCTGTTTGGAGAGAGGCCTGCATGTGCCACTACTGGTGGCGGTTGTGACACAGGTCCTGCACCAAGATGGTTTAAGAGCTGCCGTACTGAGGATCTTGAGGCCGCAATAATCTACCTTTTCCCAGGGCATAGTGGGTTTTTGAACAATTGTGCAAACAGCATAGGTCCTGCACCAAGATGGTTTAAGAGCTGCTGCACTGAAGACACACTAATCCAGCCTTTTTCCCAGGACAGATGGTTTTTGAGTATTCATAATTGTGACAACAATTGGTCTTGCACTGAGGTTTCACTGCCTTTGCACAATGCCTGCATTCCTCTTGGACATCTCAGTCTGTCTGGAGAGAGGCCTGCATGTGCCACTACTGTGGCTTGGTGTGATCCTGAAGAGAAGTCCATTGAGGACAGGTTTGCAAATGTGGTGCCTCTTTACAAAAAAGAGTAACAGAAGGACAGCTGGTCATTGTTGTCCCCAGCCCCACACACACTTGAATCCCACCTTTCAAAATGGTACATGTACAATTATTTTTTCAAGGATGAGTTTTGGTTCTTTTTCCACCCACAACTCCTAGTAGCACAGCAGCCTGCATACAGATTTAACAATACTTTCAGCCCATCTTTTTGAGGGCCAGTAGTACCGAGCGAATTGTTCTGTTGTGGACCTTGTTCAGTTTTGTGGGCGAAACAGGATCGTCCATTCAGGACACAGTTTCTACCATGCCTCCCTTCTTGCCTGGGACGCTACATTGGGGGACTACCTCGCCAGTTCTGTGGATGCAAAGCATGGCAGTGTTGTGTTTATTCGGTACCAGCGGATGTGATGATATGAAAAAGCACTCAGTGTTTTTTGAGATTCACTTTGGGACATGAACCATCACTTCCTCCTCATAAGAATTTTTGAGCCTTACTAATTATATGTCCTGTGAAGGTCCAAATAATTTTCCAGCAGCTCCCTTAGTTGATTCAGTGGGATAAGTTTTGACATCCGTTAGGGATGTCATCCTAATCTCTTTCTCCAGAATGGTTTTGGGAGAAAATTTGTGCTGAAGAGGCAAGATACCACATTGGTTGAAGCACAGTAATTTGGGATGCTGCCAAGTTAAGAGATGATCTTTAAAATTACTGATGTGTTGAGAGAATGCTTTTTAGATATTAAAAGTGGAAAATCCTGATTATCTGTTGTGATTTCTTTAACAAATTGGTAGCTGTTTTTTTTTCCCTAGTAGATTTCACTGCAAAGATTTGTTCCACTGTACTTTGAAGGGAGAGCGTTGCGCAACACAAGAACAGATGGCGGGTTGGTTTTTGGAGGTTTTTTTTTGCAGTTGATGGTAATAGTCTTAGTTTCTGACACAAGTTCTTCTAGTAAACAGAAAAATCTAAAATAATACAGTTGCAGGCAGATTCTGACTTGACCTCTGCTGTTTTTCAAACCAGAGCTACACGTTTGTGTACATCAGTGTTGTACTGAAGTAATGTACTTTTCCTTTTTACTATTTATAGAGTTACCTTGCACAACTTTTATTAAAAGAGGAGAAATTGGACTTACCCTACTGTGTTGGTATTGACATTTTCTGCCCATAGCATAGTATAATAAGATGGTGCTGTTTCTGGAGGCGTATGCTTTTCACATTGCTGGAATGCATTATATTTCTATTAACAGAAATGCTAAAAAAAAATCTGTTATATTGGTATCTTAATGCTATTGAACTATAAAGTAAGTGTCATGCAAATCTTTATGGAATATATATTCCATGATTTTATTGTTATTCAGGTGCCTGTAGAAGTTTTAACAACTTACAGTAATGCATTAGTTTGGGTGATTGCTTCCAGAGATAGTGGAGGAAAGGCAGCATCAAATAACATAAAGAAATCTATATTTAAGGAACATCATAGGTAGCATTCCAGTGGCAATTTATTATTATGGCTTTTGTTTTTGTATTTTATTTTAGATGTTTTTCCTTGTCTGGTTCTTATCAGATATTCATCTTTTAAAACATAAAGCATTATTATTATTATTTTTATAGCAGGTTCCATTAACAGCTCCTTTGTTCAACCCACATTGTTCAGGTCCCAGAGTGGATCTTCCACAAATTTGGAAGGACGACTGAACTACCTTGAGCAGGAGGGGCTGTGGCATATGCATATTGATGTAAAGGGAGTCACAAGGTTAAAAGGTTTGAGAACCACTGACCTAATTCATTGGTTTCAATAAGAGCAAAGTACAGTTAAGCAGAACAGCGTTATGCCACCATTGTAAACATCCCCAGTGTCATCTGATACTGGAAGTTGAGTCTTTCCAGCTTAGTGTTTAGATGGGAGACCATTTGATAATATAAGGGATCTCTGGGAAGATTTAGGAAAGAATATTGAATCAAACTCTGAAGAACTGCTGCAATCAGAGGTGATAATACTGTATTGAATGGACCAATGGTCTCCCTGTCTCAGTAAGAAAGCTTATGTTCCTAACTTAATGGGAATCCAGCTCATTTTCATTCTTATGATACGGAGGAGGATTAACCTTGTTATCTGTCATTAAAACAAAAGCTTTACATTTGCCTTATAACAACCTGCTTGAGCAGACATAGTGGGGTGCAGAAAAAATGAGCATATTATTAACAAACTAGTAATGATACCTCTATCATATCATCATGATAAAAAAATGCTTGAAACTTTGGAAGAACAGCTAACTTTCCGCATACCCAGGCAAAGTGTTCAGGCTGGGTGAATCCCAATGTCCCTTGAGTGTCTTTTATCTGATGGAGTAGATCCATGCAACCCCTTTGGTATAAATGGTGGTGGCCTGATTATCTGTGGAAGTCAAACTTGTTGTAGTGGGTCTTTATAAAACTGTGGCTTTCTTTTAGTATGGGCCTTAGAAGCAGTATTGCTTAGGTCACTTATCTACATAGTTAATAGGATATTGTTGTGTGCCTCCAAGTCATTCCTGATTTACAGCCACCCTATCCTAGGATGTATTTCTTATTTATTAGTGGTGAAAAAAAGTACATCTGTGGTTCATCACTATTTGATTTGATACACATCACAGTTACTATCTTTAAAATATGATGGCAGTGGAATCTATACTTTGGACAAGCCAGGAAAAACTAAATCTTGAAACATGATGTAAGCCATGTAATTTCTGGAAGGATTTGTAGGTGTGCTAGCTAGTACTGCTAAGATGAAAAGAGAGGGGGATGTTGTAATATTTTTGGTGGTGTAGCATGTAAAAGCTTTTCTGAATCAGAGCTATGCAAAATCTTCCTGAGGTGCCAGGTTTTTTTAAGTATCACCTTGGATTTAAACAGAACTTGGAAATGTTGCTTAATTGGACAACAAACCAGTGGTCCCACTTGATGGGGATTCTGGATGTTGTAATCCCCAATGTAACTTCTTCAGTCCTTGGATTCATAGCCAGCAAAACCTTTCTGTGCCTACTTGTCCCAAGAGACAGAAGCACTTTTCTTCAAAACAAAAGAACCAATAAAATGTGCTTTGTTTGCAGGGCAACTACACTCTATTCTGTGAAGTCAGTTTAGGGAAGCTCAGAGTATAGAAATTTCAGCCTTGGGGGAAAATTGGCGATTTGTGCTGCCTCTGCTTAACTTTGTTGATTCCCATCCTGTGGGAACTAGCCCAGAGTGGTGAACTGCACCAGCATGTTTGGCTAGTACTCATTGGCATATATCCAAATGTAAGTTGTGTTTAGTGTGTGTATGTGTCCCTATTTAGAGGTGTTTTATGGAAGGAGATGCTGTTTGAGACAAAACGCTGTCATCATGTTTGCCACTGGTACATCTGGCAGGGCTGATTCATGTTTGAAATGGTAACTGGAAATCCTGCCTGTAAGTTGATCCATATACTCTGAAATGAAGTCCAGTATACACCCAACATGTCCTCAAGGAAGTTCAAGGGGTTTGGGCATGCAAGGGGTAAATGCTCACATGGGGCCTGTGGAGGGGTAAGGGTAAACACAGCTTGTCTACAATGACATTTTAATTAATGAATTAATTAACTAATTAAGAATATACCCCTCTTTTCTTCAAATAAGCAACCCATATTCCAAAACTTATATGGGCTCCGACATCTCCAGGAATAATAACCTAGGTAAATTTAATTATCTGGGAAGCAAGGGTGGGGACTTTGCCCACCCCACCCCCCATCACTGCATCTTAAGCAGACTGATTTGTGGTACCAGCCCTTTCCCCCTCAGTGAATTTATGCCCATTGCCTACATTTGTTCCTTTATTTCCTGGAGGTTGTCCAGAAACTGGCAATGGGTAGCTTGGGGACTGGTCTTGATCCACAAACACCACTTTGAGCAGCACTGCTCTAGGTCACTTGCACCACAACTCCAGTGATCCCTTATTATTCCACAAACATAAAATAATGGAACCACCTACTTAGATTGGAGTCCTCTTGATCAGACTTGCCATGCTACTACCAAAGACATTCTTCCCAGTCTTTGTGAGGTGCAACCCCTCGGTAGCCAGCAGTCCTCTGTCTAAAGTGAAGCCCATGGTCCCAGAAGCCAAACCTCTCCTGACTACACATCTACATAGCCATTTTTAGTATCTTTCTGTCCTTGTGTCTATCCTATCCTTCACTAGGACCTGTGCCTTTCAGCTTCCTAGTCAGAGATGATCTGCTCAAAAGTGTTGGTGGCTGTGTTGTTGGTACTCACATGACTAGTGAGAAAGGAGCAATGATCTATGTTCTTGATCAGTTTTGGCAAGTTGTCAGTGACATCCCGGATGCATGTACCAGGAAGACAGCACACTTGATCTTGTTAGGCTGGCCCACAGGTGCATCTACCCCTGAGCAATGAGTCCCCAAGCACCAACACCTTTCTTTTCTTGTGGTTGGTCATTAACTTCTTTGCCATGTAGTATCCTGTTTGAGCATCTTCATTGCTGCTATCCTCATGATGATGTAGGAGGTGACTGCTTAATTGGAGAGGTTCTGAATCCCTTCTGTACAGTCTGCTGAGTGACTTTCCTCACTGTATAGAGCTCTTCATTTTCCTTTGCAGTTTCTTCCTATTGGTTCTGTAGGATCAGTTCTGGTGTTCTATCCAGGATGTCCTCATTTTCTCTGATACACTGAAAGGGCTTATCACTTAGCAGTACTGCACTGACCTCTTCCAAAAGAGCAACCAATCTGCACTTGCTGCAGGTGTAGTTGATACACTTGCTGCAAGTGTACTTATGGATCAGTGCTCTGGACAACTTTTTAATGTTGACTGGAACCCAGAGCAGAATATCTGCACCACTGACACAGGGACAGCCAGCTACTATGTTCAAATTGGGAACCAGATGTGTTGAGGGACAGTGGCACTCCTAAAACCACCCTCTTGAGTTCGTAGCTGATCTGGTCTGAACTGGACGCTTGATGTCTCACACCTCAGGCATTTAACCAATATACCAGACCACTGTGGGTTGTGGTTGTGTTTCTAGAACAAAAAGCTTCTTGTGTACTTGATCATAACTGGGAGTTCTGTGTAGCATTCAAGCTTTTATTTAATATGTACTGTTTCTAGTAAAAAGGCATGGGCATTACTCATTCAAAAGCAAAACCTTGGCTTCAATTTTGTATGGATAATAGTTCACTCTGGGGTTGTAATCCTCATGAATGCTGCATGACATGAACTTTTAGGAGTTTTTAAAACTGAAACACTGCCCTAATGAATTAAAGTTATCTGCAGAGGTTTGCCTTAAAAAATGCAGCAAATATTAATACATCAATTTTATGTTGATTTTACAGCCTCCTTTTCAGATAGGGTTGAGAATGTGTAACACTGGATATTCAGGCGCTCAAAGAGCAGGTAAGAGGCTCACAATTAAAAAAAAATTGAAATGTATTTTTGGCTGAGAAATGACTATTTTATTTAAAATGCCCCCCTCCATTTATGGATGGAGTACCAGTGTCTTAAGGAGATTGGTCCCAAGGGCCCCACTGTTCCTGTCACCTTGTAATTCCAGTCAGCATCACAGTCCAGAGCAGTGGTTCTCAACCTTCTTAATGCCACAGCCCTTTAATACAGTTCCTCAGGTTGTGGTAACTCCCAACCATAAAATTATTTTATGTCTCGGTTCCTAAAACCATGGGAAATACGTGTTTTCCAATGGCCTTAGGCGACCCCTGTGAAAGGGTTGTTCGATCTCCAAAGGAGTTGCAACACACAGGTTGAGAACTGCTGTTCTAGAGCTAGGGGAATCTCCACCCCATGGACTTAATCTGCAGAGACACCTTTTTCCAAGCCTCCAGACCAGTGGGGAAAGGAATGGAGTCCTGGCCATCACCTCTGATCAGTAATATCCGATACATGCCACTCTCTTTTCCAGCTGGGCCAGTTTCTTCCCCCACATCCAAAAGACAACCATTGTTCAGCTGAATGTCAACCCAAAAGTGGAACTGGAAGTGGCTTCTTTTTACTATGTCTGTGGTTTCTGAAGTTGATCCATGCCTGCTTGAGGCCTCCAGCAGCAACAGTTGATCATTTCATGGCATTTTCTCATGTAGAGGGTGGTTGAAGGGGAGTCCTGACAAGCTTGGATACCGTAAAAGAGATGGAAGGTCATATATAGGATCAATTTCTCCACTCAGAGGAGAATGCCAATCCCCCCTCAACTGCACATACATATGGTACATGTGCACAAGCAGCAAATGTTTGTAGGTTTGTTAGTTCTGTGGACTTACAAGACTGATTGTAAAGATAATAAGTCACAAAATTATGACAGTTTCCTTTGAAATGAGACTTGTTTTCACACCTCCTGACAGACTAGGAGGCATTTAAATCCATGACCTAGTTGAAGCAGAAGCCCATTTGTACCATGATGCTCTTTTTCACAAAGCCGCAGACACCTTTCCTTGCCCATCCCTGCCTTGAAAGCCCCTTTCTCCAAGTGGGCCCTTGGGGATGGTTGGTTTTGTCGGTGTGGTATTATATTTCCTAAGCCTGCTTAAATTAGATTGCCCTAAATCACGGAACAGTAATGAGTCAAAAACGCCCCCGTTTGCATTCACATTTCTATTTATTACTAACAGGGGAAATCCTAAATGCTCTTGATTCAGTCCCCTGCAAAGAAGATAAGAAGGCTTGGGCACACAGAATAGCAGGCTGTTCTGGAACCTAGGCAGGATTTGTACCAAACCACCAAGTCCTGAATATGCTCTTCACACGCAGAATCTGAAATGAAATCCAACCCATTGCAGCGACTGAGACTAGCCTCTCAAGAGGAACTTCCAGGTGCAGACTATAGAAAAATTCCTTTTGGGGGCTATAGCCTTCAGAAGTCCCCAGACAGCATGGCACTGGCATTGTAGTCCAAAAAAGGTAACCTTTCCAATCTCTGTTCAGGAGAGGGTTGCCAGCTTCTCAAAACGGCAATAAGGGACAATCAAAATTCTTGACATGGAGTTGCCTGTTCAAGAAGTGGCTGTTCTCAAGAATGTGTTCTACCTAAATACCTAATAAAAGGATTTCTCTGTAAAATTAACATACCGTCTAGATTCTCCAAATGTAGGTTACTTTATATTGCACTTTGTGAAAATCTATTTGGATTCTTTTTAGGCACGCATAAATAGTTCTGAACTGAGTTTTAGACAGGCAGACAGAGACACAGACAGACAGATGCATGGATGGAAAGAGAGAGAATCTTGATAACTTTGATTAAAATTCAGAGTAAACTGAATCTCAAATTTAGGGCCCGTACAGACAGGCTAAAATATAACTGCTTTGGGTCACTTTGGAGGTATGCTCTTTAAATGACACATGCTTTTTAAGAGGCCAGAAGCTGCACCAAAGCTGCGTTCCAGTCCTTAGGACTGGAGTATGGCTTTGGCGCAGCTTCTGGTCTCTTAGGCGCATGCATCGTTTAAACAGCATACCTCCAAAGTGACTTGAAGCAGCTTTATTTTAGCCTGCCTGTAAGGGCTCTTAGTTAGACTTTATAGAACATCTGTTTCTCTCATCACTCCCACCCCCAAAATATGGAATTTTTGATGTCTCATTCAGTCTGCATAAGGGATGAGCTTTCCAGTTCTTAAATAAGGGACAGTCCTTACAATAAGGGACATGTGGCAACCCTTGCTCTGGAGATTTTGGGGGAGTTTCCCCCCTCTTGAATAGCATGGTTTCTTGAACAGCTCATTTCCAAAGTAGGCTTCCATGCAGAACAGAAGGTGACTCATTTTGGGGAGGGAAAGAGGTGGGAATCAAAGGCTGTATTTGGATGTAAACTCCTCTCAAAGCTGGGAAGCCTACTACCAAATATATACGCATAAAAGCATGCACCACTAGTGTAATGGTACAGTATGCTCATTTGGGATTTAAATCCCATTCACTCTCATGGGATTTACATTTGAGTAAACAGGTAGAGAAATATTAAGTTTCATGATTCTTTAGAACCAATAATAGTTACATAAGAGCCTTCCCCATCATGGTGCCCTCCACATTTGTGTAACTACAACTCTTGCCATGCGAAGGTTCAGATTTAGTCCAGCATACCTGGAAGATGCCTGGTGCGGGAAGATCAGGATGTTGACTTTTATTACAGAGTGGGCTCTGAATGGCAAAGTTTCTTTGATGAAAAAAGCAAATGAGATCGTGGAAGCAAATGAGATCGTGAGAGAGAAATGTCGTCTGGCTGGTTGGATTTTATTTTTATTTTATTGGTTGGCGTGACTACACTTTCAGAAACTAAAAAATAAAAATAATCCTATTTGGCACGACACAGTTGTACCAATTTGAAATCCCTGCTTCCATGTCCCCATCAAGACAAGGAGGTCTAGGGTGTAGGAAATGCACAGACGGTTTCAGTAATGATTTTATGCACCTTCAAGTCAGCTCTGACTTACAATGACAATCCTGTAAGGTTTTCTTGGCAAGATTTCCTTAGAGGACAATTCCCATTGCCTTTCTCTAAGGCTGAGAGAGTGTGATTTGACCAAGGTCACCCAGTGATTTCCATGGCTCAATGGATATTTAAATCCTGGTATTCTGGAGTCCTACTTCAACATCAAAGCCACTGCACTACACTTGAGCACAGCATTATAGAATCATAGAATCATAGAGTTGGAAGAGACCACAAGGGCCCTGATCCAGTCCAACCCCATTCTGCCGTGCAGGAAATCCAAATCAAAGCATCCCTGACAGATGGCCATCCAGCCTGTTTAAAGACCTCCAAGGAAGGAGACTCTATCACCCTCCGAGGGAGTGCATATACACAGAAGCATATAGGAAGACCCAACTTGGTGCTGTGGTTAAAGTGTGGGATTGGCATATGGGAGGCCTGGGTCTGCATGGACCCTGATATTTGTTACATAACCTTGGGCCATTCAGTCACTCTCTCCCTCACCCCTACCTACATCACAGTGTTGTCATGAAGTTAAGATCAACAATGACTTCCATTTTAGGGATCTGCTCAAAAGTTTATCTAAAATGTAAAGGAATTACTCAGTGTGCTAAACCTCAGCATCTAGGGTTCACCTCCCAGACATCCGTCACAGGGATGTTGTAATGATAAAATCAATGCCAGCAGGCAGCTTCCTTTTTAGTGGGGTAGTGAATCTATTCACAGTTTTAATCTATTTATGGAACAGTCTCTCTCTCCGTATCTCTTGGTCAGCCTGGCCAACCTCAAAGGATTGTTGTGGGGATGAACTGGCTGATAGTTTCTACGTCAACTCAGTTCAGAACTATTTACGCATGCCTAAAAAGAACCCAAATAGATTTTTGCAAAGTGCTATGTAAAGGAACCTACATTTGGAGAATCTGGACAGTGTGTTAATTTTACAGAGAAATGGCTAAATTAACTCAAACTAACCCTTTTATTATTTAGATAGAACACATTCTTGAGAATAGCCACTTCCTGATAGGCAACTCCATGTCAAGAATTTTGATTGTCCCTTATTGCTGTTTTGAGAAGCTGGCAAACCTCTCCTGAGCAGAGATTGGAAAGGTTACTCTTTTGGTCTGCAATGCCCAGGCATCATCATCGTCGTCCTCATTTATAGCCAGTGTCATGTTGTCTGGGGAATTTTTCTATAGTCAATCCACTCAAGATTTTAGTCCAAAGTTTAAGGAAATTAGCCAAAGTGCTGAAAACCTAGGTGTCAGTTCCTCAGATAGTTCCTTTAAAGTTTAGTCGAAAACCTGGAGCAGAGTCACCGCTCCACTGACAAGGAGGCCACCTTGCCTCACTGGATAAATCGGAAAGGAGAGCGACAGACACAACCTTGGGCTCCTTGGAAGAAATCGAACCAAAATAAATAAGTAACATGGACTGGTCTCAGAAGCTTTTCAGTGGGAGAGTCCACGTTTAATTTTGCACTTATCTGGAAGACCCACTGAAAGCAATGCAACTAATTTCTGTGCAAACATGGACAGGATTAGGACTGCCCTTCTGCCTGCTGACATCAAGGAGACAAAATTGCATCCCTCTGGCTGAACTGACTCCTGGATTTGGTTGCTGCAGAGGAGGAAGCGGCTTGATTTCGGAGCAGCTTTCTTTAAAGCAGTGGTTCTCTAACTTTTTATCCTTCTGACCCTCTTTATATCTACTTCCAGACATTGCGCCGCACCTCACAGATATGTGCACACCCAGGCTGAAACTTCATTGCAGAAACAAGGCCCTTGGACACCGCTGTAACGGTCCTCTTATGGAATCCTGGGATTTGTAGTGTGTTGTGCCACCAGAGCTCTCTGTTAGAGAAAGCTAAATATATTACAAAACTACAAATCCCAGAACTTCATGGTAACTGAGCCACGGCAGTTAAAATGGTGTCAGAGTTTATCACGCAAAGGAGATTGGGAGTTTATCCCGTGAATATCCCAGAAAAATTGCGTAATTACGTGAAACGATGTCACACGACGTTGCACAAAACCCGCCATTAAAGTGGTCACAAAGAAGCATTAACGCGCATCTTTTTACTTTCAGGATTTCAGTGACAATGCATTTCTGACATCACTTTATTTGTGCAATTGCGTGTGATAATCATTCGCACAATGACTCGCCATTTCTGCTTTATTTCTGGGATGCTTTACATGCGCTTTAATACCTCTTTAATGCCGAAATTAGCCCTAGCGTGATAAACCAAAAAGTGTATTATTTCTGCAGGTCAGATTCAGGAGATTAATTCTTTCTTTAATTCACCCAGATACTCATGTACTCTCTCACACACACAAAGTCACATATCAGAAAATTCATTCTCAGGGCAGTGATGGGATGGATGGAGTAAGAAAAAGCAATGGCTAGGAATAGCTCCACCAGAGGCCATGATCCAGTGAGCTTCCCTACTCTCCTGCTCCTTCTCATCCTACATGAGGCAAAGGCTACTGCTCCAAGTGCCCTCATTTCTTCCACCGCAGGACAGAAAATGTTTGGGGAGTAGAGGAGAGATCAAGGCCTCCATGTCAGGGTCTCCCTGGAGCAAGCCTTAAGCCCCCTCCAAGGGTCCTGCCCCACCATTTGAGAACCACTGCTTTAAAGGATCCCAAAGGCAACCCCACATACACACAAACACACACCTTTCCATCATGTCCCAAATTTTGGAATTTTGATCTGGCCACACCATAATGCTATTTGATAAGGTTTGGGTTGAGATAGCAGACATAAAGATTAAAAATGTAAAAGCTTATTGAAACCAACAGGAATAAGAACACAGATTGAGTCTGCCTTATCCAAAATGATTGGGACCAGAAGGGTTTGGGTTTTGTTGTTGTTGCTGCTGTTGCGCTTTGGAATGCTTGTATTTGCACAGAAGTACATAATGAGATATCTTGGAGATGGAACCCAAGTCTAAACACAAAATCCAGTTATGTGTCATATATACCTTATACACATAGCCTGGAGGTAATTTTATACAATGCTTTAAATACTTTTGTGCATGAAACTAAATTTGTGTACCGTTAGAAAGCAAAGGTGTCACTCAGTCACCCATGAAAAAAGTTTTGGTTTTTGGAATATTTTGGATTTCAGAATTCCAGATAAGGGAGAGACAACCTAGAAACATAGAGTTGGAAGAGACCATAAGGGCCATCCAGTCCAACCCCCTGCCATGCAGGAAATCCAAATCAAAGCATCCCGACAGATGGCCAAGACCTCCAAGGATGGAGACTCCACTACACTCCGGGGGAGTTTGTTCCACTGTCAAACAGCCCTTACTGTCAGGAAGTTCCTCCTAATGTTGAGGTGGAATCTATTTTCCTGTAGTTTGCATCCATTGCTCCGGGTCCTAGTCTCTGGAGCAGCAGAAAACAAGCTTGCTCCCTCCTCAATATGACATCCCTTCAAATATTTAAAGAGGGCTATCATATCACCTCTTAACCTTCTCTTCTCCAGGCTAAACATCCTCAGCTCCGAGTCTTTCCTCGTAGGGCTTGGTTTCCAAACCCTTCACCATTTTGGTCGCCCTCCTTTGGACACATGGCTCCAGTTTCTCAACATCCTTTTCAAATTGTGGTGCCCTGTTTAAGCATTTGAAGGGGTGTCACACTGAAGATGGAGCAAACTTGTTTTCTGCTGCTCCAGAGACTAGGACAGGGAGCAATGGATTTAAGCTATAGGAAAAAAGATTCCAGCTCAACATTAGGAGGAACTTCCTGACAGTAAGAGCTGTTTGACAGTGGAACAAACTCCCTGGGAGAGAGGTGGAGTCTCCTTCTATGGAGGATTTGAAACAGAGGCTGGATAGCCATCTGTCTGGGTGCTCTATGTATTCCTACATGGCAGAGGGTTGGACTGGATGGCCCTTGGGGTCTCTTCCAACTCTAGGATCCTATGCTTTTTGATATTTGGATATTCCGGCCTGTTTGGGGGCATTCCCAAACACTATGGTAAGGCTTTTCGTTTATCCCTTGGGTCCAGCAGCCAGGGACTGGGTAGCTCAACCCAAGGCAAAGTTAGTAACAGGACAGAATGTAATTGTGGGCTGCCGTTCATACAGAAAACATTTATTGACACAATAGTCATGCTCCAAACCACCTTCCTCTCGGCTGGGCCCAGTTAGTGGTTGCACTTCACGATTAGTTTAGAAATTGATTTTATTTACATATTTATTTACATTATGTGATTCTTTTAAATTATTATTTACTACAAAAGCAACATTTAATAAGTCACGGGGGGGAGGGACCCACACCATAAAACCCAAAAATCCCAATGCATACAAAAATAGAGTCTCTAGAAAACTTCAAATATTAATAGGCAGAAATATACAGCTGTAAGAAACCAGGGAGTTGGAAACTTTCTCTGATCCTTCCCCCCCCCCAACCCTATTTTTCCCATCCTGGTCAGTAAGGCAACCAAGTTAACATGCAGCCACTTTTGTCTACACACCCAAAAGACACACACACACACATACACACAAAGGCACCAAGGACAGCTCCAACACAATTGCATGCGCTCCGACTTTCGAGCCTGTTATGTACAGTTTCCCTTTTCCAAAAATAAACATTAAACAATAAGTTAAACTCTCCCTTCGCTCCACATGATTTGAACCCACCTCCTCCTCCTCAGTCAGAGAGAAGGCTGAGAACAGTGCACACTGGTTTGTTAAAGAAGAAACACACACACAAACACAAAAATAAGGAGGAATGTGGGGAAATAAGCATTTAAATGTGGAATGTACCATAAATATCTCTGGGACTCCTCTTCTCTTTTGGCCCCCTCCTCATTTCACTTCTGTGTAGTAGTCCTAGTTGTAAAACTGCACAGTCCGGAACACACTTCGTTGTTGTTGTTGTTGTTGTTGTTGTTTGCCTTCAAGTAATTTCTGACAGCTGGCGACCCAGGGTTTTCTTGGCCTGTTTCTTCATAGGTTTTTTGTTTGTTTGTTTGCCCTTGCCAACCTCTGAGGCTGAGAGAGTGTGACTTGGCCCACAGTGGCCTGATTTCCCTACCTTTGTCCTTAGACCACTAAGGGAAACATGAAGCTTCCTGTACTCAAGATGTGTACCTGTTGTAGCGGCTGCCTGTGAGGATGGTGTTGGTGGTGGCATTTGGACTACAAAAGGCAAGTAGAAAAAAAGGGGGAAGAAAGAAGAGGGGATAATGGACAGAGTCCTGGAAAAGAATAAAGTGCAGAGGACAGTCCCTTCCCCTCCCCTCCCTTCCCTTCCCCTGGTGGGGTTGGCGTCTCCTTTCCAAACCAAATGACAGTCCTTGCCCATAGAGAAGCCATACTTGCCCATAGGGAATCATTGGGGAATATCTGCCCAATGATCCCCCAGCGTATACTCCAATGATTCTCTATGGGCAAACATGGTTTCTCTGTGGGCATGCCCCCCCCCGTATGTTTCCCTAAGGACAAGCGTCCCCCAATGATTCTCTATGGGCAACCATTCCCTTATGATGATCCCCTATGGGCAAGTACAGTATTCCCCAATGATTCCCTATGGGCAAGTATTCCTCTCTGTTTCCCTAAGGGCAAGCAGTCCCCAATGATCCTCTATGGGCGAGTATGGTTTCTCTATGGCAAGCATTCCCTTAAGGGTAAGCATTCCCCAGTGACCCTCTGCGGGCAAGGTTTCCCTGTGGTTCCCCTGTGGGCAAAGAGGGAGGGCCACCTTATCATTGGCAAAGGTCCCTTCCGAGGGGGTTTAGCCAGGGCCCTCCTTGGAGGCTGAGAGAGTGTGACTCTGGCCCAAGGGTCCAAGAACACTCAAAAGCACAGACCCTCCCTCTCTCTACCAAAGTGGAAAGGAAAGAGGGGATACCAGTCTCTCCTGACGTGAGGCGCGGGGCATCTCAGGGCGGCGGGAGTGGATCCCTCCCTCCTTGGAGGCTGAGAGAGTGTGACTCTGAAGCCCAGGCGCCTCTCCAAAGTGGGGAGGAAAGAATGGGACACCAGGCTCCCTTCCGACGTGGTCTGGGGATCATGGCGGGAGTGGATCCCTCCTGGGAATGGAGGCAGGGGATCAGGGGGTCCTGGTCCTGGAGGGGGCTGCGGAGGAGGAGGAGGAGGGGGCCGTCGAGGAGGCGGCTGCGGCGGCGTTGGCCTTGCGCTCCTTCTGCCGGAGGTGGATCTTGGTGTGGCGCTTCCTCTCGTCGGAGCGGGCGAACTTCCTGCCGCAGAAGTCGCAGGCGAAGGGCTTCTCTCCGGTGTGGGTGCGGATGTGGGTGGTGAGGTGGTCGCTGCGGGAGAAGTTGCGCATGCAGATGCGGCACTGGAAGGGCTTGTGGCCCGTGTGGATGCGGACGTGGCGGGTCAGCTCGTCGGAGCGGGAGAAGCGGCGGTCGCAGCCCTGGGCCGGGCAGGGATAGGGCCGCTCGTGGACCGGGGTCTTGCTGGGACGGTTGGGGTACTTGCGGGGACGCAGGATCGGGCGCAGGGGGAGGTGGGCAGGGCTGCCGAAGCCCCCCGGCGACGAGGAGGAAGAGCAGGAGGAGGAGGAGGCAGCCATCCGCCCTTCGGCCAAAGTGAAGCTGCGGATGGTGGAGAGCGGGGTCAGCGGAGGAGGAGGGCCGCGGAGGGGATCCAGGGCGCAGGAGAAGGGCTTCCGATCCGACGGAGGGGGGGGGGGAGGGGGGGGAGGGGGGGCAAAGAAGCCAGAGTAGTCCGAGATCATGGAGAAGAGGTTGCCTCCTCCACCTCCCTCGACAGCCTTCGAGTGAT